>NW_005842803.1:99606-111534 GCF_000455745.1 Alligator sinensis
ATACACTCCCCCCCACCCCCCACCCTGGCTGCAAATACATGTATAGGCACCGTTAGTTTTTAGCACATGCTGTAGTAACTTATGAGAAAGTAAAAAACAAAAACAACAAACAAACAAACAAACAAACAAAAAGAAAACTTCAGAACATCCTTAGTCCCAGATGAGTATTCTATAGCCCACACCTCTTCAAAAGAATTGATAAGGTTTTCAAGTTGTAACAGGGGTCAGAATTGTGATTTTTGGTAGGTAGCAAAGGCTCACACTGAAGTAAAATAAGGTATCTTTCATATAATTTCTTGCTTTTAAAAGCTACAAAATTATATATAATTACACACACATATTACACATACATACATATACACATATGCATGTGCACACACATTCAATGAGCTGTCCAGATTTAAGTGAAATGTGTTTGAATGTTGTGAAAGGACCAGAGAGTATGTGGTTGGTAAGAGAATGGTGCCAATGTTTCTTTCTATTTGTGTTTAAGTAGCTAAAAGGGGGTGCTCTGGGCTGTACCTTACTACTAAAAAAATTTAATACACCAGCAGTTGGCTACCTAAATATGTAATTAAATTGTGGCATTGGGTCCCCGTGTATTAACACATTCTTGCAGAGTATTTAATTACCTAGATGTATTTATTACTATATTTACCTGAATCCAGTATAACTTTGAATTTAAGATGAACCCCCTAATAATTAGATTCTTTACATAGATTTCATAGATGTTAGTGTTGCAAGGGACCTCAAACTTCAAGTCCAGCCCCCTGCCTCAGGGGCAGGAAGTCAGCTAGGGTCAAAGGATCCCAGCAAGATAAGCGTCCAAGCATTTATTGAATGAGTCCAGAGTAGCTGCCTGCACTACTTCTGGAGGGAGACTATTCCAGGGCTTGGGGGCTTGGACAGTAAAGAATTTTTTTTCTTATGTCCAGCCTAAAATGGTCCTGAAGGAGTTTATGACTGTTGGTCCTTGTTTTTCCTTGGAGTGCTCTGGTGAACAGACGTTCTCTCAGGTCCTGATGTATACTCCTTATGTACTTACAAGCAGACACCAGGTCCCCCCTGAGCCTGCACTTTTCCAGACTGAAGAGTCCCATGGCTCTTAGCCTCTTTTCATAAGGCCTATTCTCTTGCCCTCTGATCATGTGTGTGGCTCTCCTCTGGACTTTCTCAAGCTTCTCCACATCCTTCTTGAATTATGGAGCCCAGACTTGGATGCAGTACTCCAGCTGCAGCCCCACCAAGGCTGAGTACAGCGGGAGGATGACATCCTGAGATTTACCTGAGAAGCATCTATGGATGCAAGCCAGAGTTTTGTTTGCTTTACCAGGTGCAATATCACATTGGTGGCTCATATTCATCTTGTGGTCAATCATGACCCCCAAGCCGTGGTCCTAGCAAGTGTAGCACTGCTGACCCTATAAGTATGCTAAGGGAATTTTTTTTTCCTGAGGTGGAGTACCTTACATTTATCGGTATTGAACATCATCAGGTTTGTATCCACCCACTTACTAAGTTTATCCAAGTCACCCTGGATCACTAGCCTGTCCTCAGGTCTGGACGCTATGTCCCAAAGTTTAGCATCATCGACGAACTTAGCCAGTGCGCTTCTGACACCTATGTCCACATCATTGATAAAGATGTTAAAAAGAACTGGTCCAAGAACAGAGCTTTGGGGGACACCACTGGTCATGGACCACCATAATTATTTGCTACCATCAACCACTACTCTCTGGGTCTGACCTCGGAGCCAATTTCCCAGCCATCGGATTGTGGTGTAGCCGAGGCCACAGTTGGCCAATTTATCCATGAGAAGATCAAGGGACACCAGATCAAAGGCTTTTTTTAAAGTCCAGATATATGACGTCAATCTCTTTTCCCTTGTCCAGGTGATATGTCACCTGGTCATAGACAGAGATGAGATTGGTCAGGCAAGAACTACCCATGACAAACCCATGCTTGCTGTCCCTCAGGATCTTGCCCTCAGCCAGCCTATCCAGAAGGGTTTCCTTGATAATTTTCTCCAGAATCTTACCGGGGATTGAAGTCAAGCTGATTGGTCTATAATTCCTGGGATTTACTTTCCGCCCTTCCTTGAAGATGGCTATCACATTGGCCTTCTTTCTGTCTTCAGCTACTTCTCCTGAGCGCCATGAGTTTTTGAATATTTTTGCCAATGGTTGGCCAATGATTGGGCTATGGTTGGGCTATGAATATTTTTGCCAATGGTTGGGCTGCCAGCTCCTTGAGTACTCTATGGTGTAATCTGTTAGGACCAGTTGACTTGAAGGTGTCCAGACTCTCAAGGTGATCCTTTACTAGATCAACATTGATGCTGGGTACAAATATGCCGTCACTCTAGCTGTCCCACATCTTGCTAGGCAGGGCAATCCCATTGGACTGATGAAAGACCAATGCAAAGTACCCATTATGCAGATTGGCCTTTCCCTGGGTGTCAGTTATCAGCTGTCCCATCTGATTCTGCCGGGGTCCAATGTTACCCTTGCTTTTTTTACAACTACATATCTGAAAAGGACTTTTTGTTATGTGAAGCCAGATGAAGCTCGATTCCATGGGACATTATAAATTTGTTATATCATTTTCCATGTATAAAAACTTATTATTAGGGGGTCATTTTAAGTTCATGCTCCCTGGCTACCTATCTCTTTCACCATTTATCCCCCATGGTGTCTGTCCCCTCTGCTACCTAGCCCCTTCTACTTGCCCCACTACCTAACCCCCTGGTACCTTATGCAGTACTTCCAGGTGCCTCCACGATGATTTTATTACTTCCCCATTCCTTTGTTCTGGGTCCTGTTTCTGCATCAGGTCCCATAATTCTCCATGCCTCCATGTCACTTCCTGTGCCATCCCATGCCTCCATACAGGGTCCCTCACCACATCATGCCTCACTGAATGGATTCCTACCAGCTGTTCTGGCTGCATTTTCACTTGATATTCTATTCTCCAATGAGGCTGAATGGGTGGGTCGGGGGAACATTGTCTTGGAATTGAGTAAATATGTTAACTTTATTAGTATTTGTGTTGAAACTTAGCTTTCAGCTGCAATATATTGCAACATAGTATTTAAAATTAAAACTTGAAACAATAAGTCCAAATCTAAGAAATGGAATCCAGGGCCTAGCTGTGTATCAGGTTCTTTCTCACATAGTGAGAAATATATTCTGTCAGTGGCCTTCCTAAGTTACACATTATTATAACTTAAATATACTGCCACAGGCAGTTCATTCTGTTGGCAGTTTTGTAAATCCCAAGTTTCACATATACCATCTCATATAGTGGTAAAAGGCATTTTTTATAAAGAAAAAATATTTATATCTATGTGTTATCCCCTAAATATAAAGGAGGGAAAACAAACAAACAAACAAACATACTGGACTGGAAAGAGAAGCTCTAGTTTTATGAAAGTCGTTTGACCTAAATTAGTGAAAATTGGTATTTATCTTTAAGAATAATGCTGAAATATAGCACCACTGTAATAGGTGTCATTATTTTTTTTTTATGTTTCAAGAGCATATATTTAGCTTTTTGACATTTTAGAAGTGCATACAAAAATCAGCAGGATTGCTGTGATAATGACATTTGCTACATTTATTAATAGGGATTCTAGTTTTCTCTGATAAAAAATAAATCCCCATTTTCAGATTTGAAAAAGTAACCCATAATCCACATTTTTCCATGAGTAAAAATGCTAATAAATACATATATAAATTCTATATAAATACATATATTAGTGGTGTTTCATTTTAGTCATGGAAAAATGTGCATTTTGGGTTACTCTTTTATCCATGTTTTTTTTTTAATCAGGGAAAACCAGATCCCTGCTTCTTTATGAGGGTAACACCTAGAGAAGAATATTCTTGTGTTTTTGGTATTTGCTATGAGAAAAGTCTTTGGGCTAGATCCACAAATACAGTTAGGCAGCTAGGTTATCTGCAGTGATCTAAGGTGACCTTTGGAGAGCTGCACAGGTATATAAAAGAACTGCTGTCACCATTGGCAGTGCAGCCAGGTGGTAGTTGGTTCTACCCTATGCATTGTTGCTGACTAGGGCATGAATCTACTCCACAATGCCTTTGCCCCCAGGAAAAATGTAGACTCTCAAAACTCATACTCGGCTGGTCCTAACCCTCAACACAGCTAAGTCTGCACATAGCTACAATTCTGCCAGTAAAGTCTCCTAAGCTAGGGGCAAGAAACATTTTTCAAGCTGTTGGCTGGAACAGTCCATCTCTGGTCCAACTCAGGCTGATTATCTTTGGTATGGAGTGAGCAATGGGGGGATTTGTTTGTATTATGCTGAAGCCAGAAACCAGGGAGGTGAGCCTATCCTACCTCCCCTTTTCCCAGGCCCCCACTGCCCAACTGCATGAACGCAGTGTCCATCCAGTGAGAAGATGTGCTGGGAGCAGGTACCTGCAAACTGTCTGCATTGATGCTGCTTCTCTCTGTTAGTCCTCTCCAACCCACCCCCAGAAGCTGACCAGCTTTCAGTCTCTCTCCACACCAGAAGACCCTGACCAGTTGCAGAGCATCTACCCACCAACTAGAAGCTGTCCTCATGCCATAGCTCTGCGTGGAGGGGAGAAGTAACGGCAGCACAGACAGTATGCAGATGACCAGATGGGCTCAGCTTCCAGCTGGTGAGGAGCTGTACCATACCACAGCCAGGGTTCAGGGTATTTGGAGAAGCTGTGGCAGTGCAGGTGAAACATCCAGCTGCCTGGCCTGGTGCAGGTGCAGGTAAAGCCCCCTGCTGTTCAAGCGCTACTAAAACCAATCAACCAGGATTAGACCACAGTCAGGAGAATGGGAAGAAGTGGCAATGGTGGGGGGAAACTGGAAGCAGCTGCCTTATTTCCTGGACACAGTGAAAACAAACAGGGGTGCAGACTCATGCAAAGCCTTCAAAGCTCTGTGTGTCAAATCCAATGGCTACATGGGTCAGATCTGGCCCATGGAGCCTACTCCTGTCCCAAGGGCTTAACACATTGTGTTTTGGCATAGCAAGCAAAAGCAGCTGGCTACCTAGCTAAGGCCTAAGCATTTTTGGAATTCCCAAATCTAGATTTTATATATATCTGGAAATAATTACTCCTCCAGTGATGTTTTCCCTCCTGGTCCATAGGTTAGAGTACTCTTTTTGGATATAGGAAGGCATTCACAGTTCCCTCCTCTGCCAGACAGGATTTGTGCCCATCTTCCAGCTGCAAATATTGTCTTTGTGGCAGCATAAATTGTTTTAGTGGAGAGCAAAGATTGACCATATAGATATCCTCACTGCTTATCATGGGAGAAACCCTAAAATGTTTCTGCAACATGACCTACTAATAGTTTGTCCTACCTTCCCATGTTGTATTTATGTCTCATTGTCCTGCAATAGTATTGTGGGACTGGTAGACCAGTTGGGTCTCTGGACATCTCACAGTGTACCACTTAAGGTCTGATCCTCACCCTTCTTGAACTTTGTCCAGCTGCTCTGGTCATGACTTCAGAAGTTTACTGACAAGGGGTATCAGGCCATGGGTAGCTACCCCAACTATTTATTGCCCTGCACAGTGGATTTCAAGCTATTTTGTGCAATCTACCCACCTGAGACCAGCATCAAAGTCTTCATTCTCCACATCCTCTGAACAACACAAACTGCTGGAAACATCCAGGACTCAACAAACTCATCCAGAACCCATGTTCCCCCACACACGATCCAGGATCCTACAGAACCCTTGCAACCTATATCTATATATTAGTGGTATTTCATTTTATTCATGGAAAAAGTGTGGATTTTGGGTTACTTTTTTCATTTGAAAATTGGAGATTTTTTTTTTTAATCAGAGAAAACCAGGATCCCTGGTGATAAATCTATTAATGGCTATTGAACAGAATGATTGGAGATATTTCCTCTAACATCTCTGTAACCTGGGTGGTACTTAGACAATGTACCTCCTCTCCAATTGAAGGAATTTAGCGAGTGCTAGTACGCTGTGGGAGGGGTAACCACTCCTCTCCTATCACTATAGGGTAGATCTGAGACCAGTTGGAACTTAACTGGCAGCAAAGAATACACTTAGCAGCCTGCCTCTATCATCCTCAACTGGTCTCCAGTCCTTAATGGCCACAATGGGAGTTAGGGTCCCCCATGTGGACCCAAAGGCTCTACCACATCGATGCTTGCCCCAGGCTGCCAAAGCATTCCTCCTGTTTCCTGGGAACCCTAGGGAATGCAGGGAATAATTAATTTATCATGCTGTTAATCTACAGAAGGAATAAACCTGAGCTACATAAGCCTCCCTGCTGGCTAGGTAGCTTTCCAACTTGCAACATTGTTGGGGAGCTCTTCCTGCTGTCTCAGCATCATCAAGGAAAACAATGAACAGATCATTTTTCTCAATTTTTAGGTTGGGCACCTCTGGACCAGACAGTGGGCCAAGGATGTGGTCACAGATTAGTGTCCAAAGAGCTTCCAGGAATTTTTTTTTATGTGTGCCCATGTAAAAATGGGCATGCTGGCTTCTATGGCTGAGTGTAGCTGATCTAGAATCACAAAGGCCAGGCATTGAAGCGAGAAAGAGAGTGTGTACTGCTGCCAGTGTATGGCCATAGTTAGGCACAGGATCAAGGCACTGCAGCACACTGCTATGTGCTTTGTCAGGCAACATGAAGAGACTGAGAAGCAGTTTGTGGTCATTGCAGAAGAATATACACTGGAGATGCTCATGGAATTACTGAGGGCCAAGAAGGATTCCACAGATCACCTTGTGTCTGCCTTGAACCTTCCCTTCATGTTGCCCAGATGGGACTATCCGATGGCCCCTGGAAGCACAGTCTGTCACCAGGCTACAGTGTTCCACAAGGACTCCCTGTGCCAGGAACTGCAGTAAGCATGTCTCAGACATCAGTCGGGAAGATCCCATGGCCTGAATTGGTCTGAATAGCAGGGGCTGCCACCTGAAGATACACATTGTGCAGCCATGCAGCATGCTTATATACATATGGCGGCATGACAGGTCCTACCTCGAGGACAGCCATGATGATCAGGAATCCTGGTTTTCTTTGATTAAAAACATATATTAATGGTGTTTCATTTTCATCATGGAAAAATGTGGAATGAATGAATACACACACACACACACACACACACACACAAGTGATGTTTCGTTTTCATCATGGAAAAATGTGGATTTGGGTTGACTTTTTTTTTTTTAAACCAAAAATTGGGGATTCTTTTTTTTTAATCAGAGAAAACCAGGAGCCCTAGGAGCCTTAGTGATGACTACTGGTGATCATCTCTTAATTTTGCTCCACTCCAGCTCCTCAGTATGCCTCCTAGGTTTCCCACCTGCCACACATTAATGTCAATATTATGTTACATTAGGAAGCTGCTCTTCTGAGCTCTGGAGCTACTGATTCTGTCCTGAGCTGGACATTTGAGCCTACTTCTCTCATACTGGAACTCAAACCCCTCTGAATTCAGTCTTTCTCTCTCTGTTCAGGGCTCCAACCCCTCCAAACTCTGCCTCAATCTCTCTCTTTCAGGGGCTCTGATTCCTCTTAATACCAACTCTATGACACTGGGACCTATAGGCCTTAATCATGGTCTTATGGCCCTTATTGGCTTAAATGCTATAATTGTGGCCTCCAGTCACTCCCATAGCTGCACCCATACTTTGCAGATACTACTGTGTCCTCTCATGAACCAGGTCCTCTGGTCCTGTTCTGGCCGACCTGGTCCCTGATCCTGGACGGACTACTCACTCTGTTTCTCTTGCATAGGGCCCTGGTCTCCCAGTTCTTTCTCTCTCTCACTCTCTCTCTCTCTCCCTCACAACAGGGTCTTGCCCTTGTTCTGGGTTCAGCCCTCAAGTCCTTGGCTCTTCAGGGCTGCTATCCTGAGACAGTCTCACACACCCACCAGGTCCTGCAGCCTTGCACAGCTTTTGCTGGACCTTACCCTATATAACATAATCTGCCTGCCAAGGCACCCCACCCCTGCCCTGGCCTCCTCTGCCTTGTAGCCACACCCAGACCTCTGGTACTATACCAACTAATACCCAAATGTAAACCCCACCTTGATCTCCCTGGGCCCCAGTAATTTTCCACCCTCTATCTACTGGCTCACTGCAGCTTCCTTAAATATCAGTGGTGCATAGGTTCCCCTCTCTGGCCACCCAGGCTTCCAGGAGTTCTGCCCTCAGCAGAGATCAGACCCAGACTGAGCTCTCTGATTCAGGAGTCAGACTTCTACTATGCTAGAGCTCCACCCCTCTGGTTACAAAGCCTTCACCTTGCCCAGGAGTTTCTAATTAGCCCAGAACTCAGCTTGAACTACTGCAGTTTGCTGTCTGCTACTGCTGCATTTAGGCCATTGAGCCACAGTTATTGCCCTCTTAACTGCCTGGAGCACTTTCTTTTGCCTCTGGATATACAGCTAGCTCTCAAACAGTTTTCTCCTGCCTTATAGTCCTATCTTTGGTTTCCCCTGGCTGTTTATTATCCTGAAATATTTCTGCCTCTGCTGCCTACCTGATTACAGCCCTCTAATGCGGTCTTCCCATTCATCATGTAGCAAGGGGTCGGGGACTCACAGGCTTTTATGTATGCCCTCAGGTGCTTAGCTTGTAGCTGTAGTTTCTTCCTTGCAGGATTCAGCAAATGGCTTCATCAGCCAGGGGTGAAGTGGTTGGGCCAGGTCCCCAATTAGTAGTAGGTATACAGTCAGTCCCTCAACCTGAATGTCAGGAAAGCTAAGGACAAACTCCTTTGGTCTATCAGCTGAGGGAGGAGGGAGCTCCTAAATATCCTGGCATCATGCACTCTGCCTAGTGAGCCAGCGTTTATGCGCATGAAATAGTCAGGCCCACCACTGACTGAAGTGTAATTGAGAATCCCAGCCATGGTGTGCAGGGGAAAGAGGGGTGACTTGTGTGTCATTGAGGGCTCCAACACAGTTTGGGAACTCTGGGCTAGCAAACCCATCCATAACCCATTATGGGTTAGCCAGGCATATGATGCATAGGACTATTACTCACTGGGTTGCCAGCCATACCTCCTGCACTGCCTCTCCAGCTATTGACTTACCCATGTGACCCAGTGCACTGAATGCTCTGATGGAAACTACATAGGAGAAACTAAAATAACTGCACACCAGAATGAATGCATACCAAAAATATGTCAAAGACAACAATGCTCAATTACCTGTGGGTGCACATTCCTCACAAGACCACTGCTCTTTCGCCAATTTCTCAGTTGTAATCTTGATACAAAAAATCATGGACTAAATATAGACATTGGGTTTATGGTACATTATAACCTGCCTGCCATCCTATAATCTCAGGTAACCTCTCTACATTTTACCAGCTACATTTTATCACTAGTATATTCCCCTTTTGTTCCCCTCATTTGTTCCCCCACCCTCACCTACCTGTCTCACATTCATTAACTCCTATCCCCCTCTGATCTTCCCTGCAACGCATTTGCATTTTCACAGACTTGAAGTTTGCATATTGTCAATAGCTTCTACCAGATCTTAGAGAGTACACAAATACCAGCAGACTCTCCTTATGCCTGAAGAAGGTGCTTATACCTGAAAGTATGTAGAGAACAATTTTCCAACTATTCAGTTGGTCTAATAAAATACATCACATTAACCCAAAGAACCTTGTCTGATTTGGGATAATCACAAAACAGATTCATGTAGTGACCAGCAATGGATGTTACTGATACAACTGAATTTTTAGAAATCTATATAAAATGTATTGTGGCTATCGCCGATTTGGTCCAACATTATACCAGGAAAAAAAAAATCAGCATTGTGCTACATATTATTTTAAATTAGTTACCACTTCTTTTCTATAACTCTGTGTGTTGAATTATTTGAGCTGGAAATACAGTATCATCATTAGTATCATAACATGTTAGATCAGTGACTCTCACCAGGCTTTGAGCTCCTTTCAATAGTACCATTGGGTGTCATGCAATGTTAGCACTTTTAGGTGTACAAGCATGATTCACATGGCAACCCCAGAGATTCCAAATAGGAACCCATAACATCAAAAACATTCCAACCTATTGTGGCCTTTCTGATTTCTTTGCAACAGAAAAATTGTCCTGTAGTCAAAAACTGAGTGAAAGCTAAGAGGCAACATTTTCCAAGCGAGGGATGCCTTGAGTCTATCAATGAGTGCCTTGAGTCTAAAGAAAAACATGAGAATCAGTTTGTTAGAGCTTTACTCAAGGCAACAATTTCTGAAATGTTGGGTGTACCTACATGAGACACTACTGTGAAGTGGTTACTGCATACCAGAGAACACCTTTTAAGTGATGCTACTGCGCAGTAGCCTAATACCACTGTGTAGTAGCGTCTCAGCATGATTTTTGCCACAAAACACTACTGAACAGTAGTATCAGGCTACTGTGCAGTTAGAATCTTGTGTCATTTCTGTGAAGTTTAATCCTAAAACTATTAGGCATAAAACAAGGTGTCTTGTCACCAGGGTTCCTGATTTTCTCTTTTCTCTGATTTAAAAAAAAAAATCCCCAATTTTCAGATAAAAAAGTAACCCCAAATCCACATTTCCCCTGGATTTGGTGTTACCTTTTTTAATCTGAAAATTGGGCATTTTTTTTTTAAGTCAGAGAAAACCAGGATCCCTTCTTATCACCTTTCATGTATGTTACTTGGTATCAACTTCATATGCATTTGGAAGGTTGTCCAAGGTAATGATGAGTGCCTTATGCAGTATGTAGTCCAATGTATCTCTAGTTAATTTATACTTAAAACAGTTATCCATATTTACTTTTAAATTCATGATATACACCTCCAGATTTTCTACTGGTCTAAGATTTCAGAAACTCATGTCTGTGATAGGGCTGTGCAAAGCTTCGGTCACTGATTTGATTTGGTGGAGACTCGGCGTGTTTCGACGCCTGAATCTCTGAATCCAGATCAAATCAGGAGACCCTTTAATATCTCCGAATCAAATCAGAACCCTCCAGATTGATCTGGAGAGATTCAAAGATTCAGACATAGACACAGCTTTAAATGTTTTTTTCTACATACCTCAGGGTATCAGGTGGCTCGTGAACACTGAGATGGTGGGGTGGATGGAGCATCCCATGGAAGTGTGGGGTGTCCCTAGCGTGCTCAGTAGTGGACCTGTAAGTGGATCAGAAGCACTTCTGGTCAAATTATGGGTCCACCATGGAGTGGTGGGGGACCCCCTCCTACCCCCTGGCCCAGCAACTGGTGCCTCCTAGGTCTGGGGGGGCATCCAGGGTCCCCCTGTGAGAGGGGATGCTCCTGTGAGAGGCTCCATCAACCCCACCATCACAACATTCACAAGCTGCAACTGGTACCTCAAAGTATGTAGAGAAAAAAAACATTTAAAGCTGTGTCTATGGCTGAATGACTGATTCTCTGAATCAGCATTGAATTTTCTGATTCAGATTTGGCCAAATTGAATTGGGACAGTGATCCAAATCAGAATCACATCTTCAGATTCAGCTGAATTGAATCAGGACAGATATCCAAATCAATTAATCAAATCACTGTCCCCCAAATTGGCCAAATCTGAATCCAAAGTGAATATTAGACACTTCACACAGGCCTAATGTATATCCTTCTCCTTTCTGAAGCACTTCAAGATGGCCATGATGCCATGTTGTGGTGGCACTCTATAGCCTAAGAATCAGAGAGCAGTAATCCCAACATACCTCCAGAGTCTTGGGAGGTTCCAGGGATTGCTGAGAACAGAGGAGAGAGCCATTTGGCAGTCCATCTCCCATGCACTGCTTGTAATGGATATACCCTGCCACTATGGGCATGGTCACTTATACTGCCTCCTCATGGAGCCAGGAATGGATGCCAGGAGATCAATGCATGGCTTTGTGGGTGGTGTTGTCAGCAGG
>NW_005842803.1:111544-141148 GCF_000455745.1 Alligator sinensis
TGACCATGGGGTTTTATTCCAAAAAGAGGGATTTCTAGGAAGAGATGGGATCCACCAGATAAAGAGAGGAAAGAACATCTTTTCAGACAGGCTCGCTAACCTAGTGAGGAGGACTTTAAACTAGGTTTGCAGGGGTATTGAAGACAAATCCCTGAGGTAAGTGAAGAAGTGGGGGACTGGGAGGAAGCAGAAGGAGAGGACCTTATTCTTCCTGAGAAAGTTGGGCAATCGGCAAATCACCTCAGGTATCTTTACAGGAACGCATGGAGCCTAGGAAACGAGGAAGAATTGGAAGTCCTCACAGTCAAGGAACAATGATGTTATTGGGATAACAGAGACTTGGTGGGATAGTTCACATGAATGGAGCACTATCATGGACAGGTATAAACTATTCAGGGAAGACAGGTAGAGAGAAGAAGAGGAGGAGTTGCACTGTATTTAAAAGAGCCATATGATAAGTCAGAGCTCCACTATCAAACTTGAGTTAGACCTGTTGAAAGTCTCTGGGTTAAGGTTACAGGGGAGAGCCAAAAGAGTGATGTTGTGGTGGGTGTCTGCTATAGATCACCAGACAAGGATGATGAGGTAGATGAGGCTTTCTTCAGCCAACTATTGGAAGTTTCCCAATCACAGGTCCTGTTTCTCATGGGGGACTTCAATCACCCTGGCACTTGCTGGAAGGGCAATACAGCAGTGTGCAGGCAATCCAGGAAGTCTTTAGAGAGTGTCAGAGACATCTTCCTGGTGCAAATGTTGGAGAGACCAACTAGGAGACATACTCTTCTTGATGTGCTGCTCACAAACAGGGAAGAATTGGTGGTGGATGTAGAAGTGGATGGCAAGTTGGACAGCAGTAACCACAAGATGATCATGTTCTGGATCCTGATAAAAAGGGAAAAGGAGAGCAGCAAAGTATGGATGCTGGCCTTTAGAAAAGCAGACTTTGACTCCCTCAGGAAACTGGTGGCAGGATCCACCAGTCTGACTGGGAGGCCAGTCTAAGGGGGAAAGGAATTCAGTCCTTTATCCAAAATCTGTATTGTTTTGCATTCAAATAATACAAGATCAAAATCTTCATTGGAGCTGATCTGTGCTCAGCAAAGAACTCAGAGGGATAGCAGAGGTGACATTATGATCCCTTTTCACCCTTCAGTCTTTGGGCAGTTAACTGATTGATTCCTAACACTTCTCTAACTTACACTTAAACAGTTGTGAATATTTGCCAGACACATCAAGCTAATGTGCTTAGCTCAGAATCATAATTGCCTTCCTCATATCCGTAGTAGCCAAAAAATCTAGCCTCTTAGATATTTAGATTTTTCCCAACAATATCTATGATACAGATACATGTTGCCAGTATAAGAATTTTGTAATGTATTAAAGGAAAGGGGATAGCAGCAGTGTAAAATAGAGGTCAGTATCTTCATAGTGCCAATGTGTATGTTTAATCCATTATAACATTTCATTTACAAAACTTGCCTTAAGTTTAATTACCACACAAGGCTCAGTCCATTTTATCAGGGTGCTACAGAATCCAAGGACCTTATTGCCAAGTTTAGGTTTAGCTTGCCAGAGAGTTTGGAACCTTGAATTATGTTTTAAAGGTGTTGATCATTTGTAAATTGCTGTGCCACATTCATGCTTACTTAAGTTAATGAGGGCCCTGTTACACATTACAATGTGAATTGTGCGAATGTTCATCTCTTTAGTGCTAACTTGCAGTCACACCCTCAGTTTGAGCAGCACATCTCTGGGGATTGGGCACACCTTAATGGAATAAGAGATGGGGTATGTGGATCAAGAGATAACCCTGCCCTTGAGTGGCATAGCTGTGAACCTCATAACAAGTGCTTTAAGCCACTTAAAGCTGTTAACATGCAGACAGTCCAGAGGTTAAGATTACTAGAAGCCTCCCCAAATTAACATGTAGCAAGTATCTTAGAATAGAAAGCAGCAAATTCAAAGCAGAATCAGCCCTATAAAGGAAAGCATACTGCATGCAAAAAATTCTACATCTTTCTCAGTACCTGGTGTCTTGGAAGTACCTAAGCACTTCAGCATTATTATATTTCAGTTTGAAGTACAGTTAAAATGTATCTATTAATGCATCTATTTTGTTTTTATTGTCTCAAGACTTTATTTGGCTTTCTTTGTTTTATTGAAATACTTTCAAATTGGCTTGAAATTGACTAGTAAATTCTTGGGTCAGTCTATATCTGAAAAAAAGGTAAAACCCAAAGACACTAGCAAAAAAACATTATTTTGTTTGTTTGTTTTTTTCCTTTTTCTCCTTTTTGTCTCTCTCTTTTATTTTCTTAGCTTGGCCCTTGCAGTGAATATCAGCCTTTTCAGAATGCTTGTTGGATGGAAAACACCTTGTGGTGTATCTACATGTGCCCTTGACTGTGCAGTTGATGCTGCACAGTCATTTAATACTTGCTAAAACTAGTACTAAAGT
Organism: Alligator sinensis; assembly: GCF_000455745.1. Classification (NCBI taxonomy): domain Eukaryota; kingdom Metazoa; phylum Chordata; order Crocodylia; family Alligatoridae; genus Alligator; species Alligator sinensis. The sequence continues at coordinate 114,003 of NW_005842803.1, forward strand.
AATTTAGTACTAAATGACTGTGCAGTACCCACCGGCACTGTGCAGTCCCATCAGCACACAGGTCATTTCTGACCCTATGTCACAATAGTGACAAGCTACTGTACAGTAACTCGCTGCTACTGTGCAGTAGTGGAAGCATGACAGTTAGTGCCTGCCAATGCTACATCACCGTAGTGATGAGCTACAACAACCTAGAGTCTCATGTAGACACCCTGTCCTGATTTTACTGCTGAGGAAAACAGATTAACTCTATAAATGATGCAGCACTATAATGACCAAATGTTTCTCCCAGGAAATCTATATGGATTGGTTTATAATCCAGATACCTGAAGACCCTTGTTGGATCCTTGGGAATGACATTGATGTACAGGTGTCCTATGGAGAAATAAAATATGCTTTCTCAACTTCATAATCTCATCCTGTAAACATGTCATGACATATACATAACTGGCTGGCTCCTCTGGGAGTTAGGGAACAGCACACAAATACAGAGGGTTCATGGTGGAGGAACAAATGTTTCTTTTTCCCTCTCCTACACATATACATCCAGCTGAGGTTGATTTATCTTGAAGGGGATGTCTGTTGCTCTACTTGGGCATAAATATTTCAAGGAGTAAATCAAGCAGCTAGAACAATCCCTAGCCATCCATGCCATACACATTTAAAATAAGTATGCTTTTTGTAAAAGGAATCACAAGAAAAATGAGTCTTGTATGTGTGTGTGTGTGCGCACAAATATACATATACTAAAATCACATAAATCAACTTCAAACTAACTGTACTACTTGTAATGTGGACCTTCAATATAGGTAGCTGTTGTGTTAATCTAATTATATTTGAAACTGTAAGATGCTTAGGATAGATGTGTGAGTTTCCCATTACTCATTAACATTATAATTAGCTTGAGACAGGCTAAAGGGACTTTACAAAGTGTTGTTCACTTCCATTTCAGCCTTTCAAACTGCTTTACAAATATAAATGTCAAGGCCCTCATTATAAAAAAAATGTACAAGGACCATGTCCTGAACCACATTCAAAATAGCACCACCCTAACATTTCAGTCATAAATATATCCTGGCAACAACTGTAGCAATTATGTATGTGGACCCATTTGTCATTTACACAAAGGGCCTGTTAAAACACCTGGCAATGTAAAGTGAATATAATTATAATGGACATGTCATCTGCACTCACTAGACAGATCTACACACTGCCAGAGTGATTTAATGGGTCCATACTGTAAATGGGATTCAAGCCTTTTAATGGAATTTAATACCTGAAACAATGCATGACCAATCAACACTTGTATTATCCTCAAGTAGTCCTCAAGTAGTCCCATGATCTGGGAATTATTACATGAATGAAGGTACCCCAACAATTTGCCTATGAAATAAATAGCAAACTTATAATACTACATTATGAATTATTTTTATATAAGTTATACTATGCAAGATAACTTATATGATAGTTAATACACATATAACTATTTGGGAATTCCTGGATATTCTTGTGAAATATTCAAACTTCCAAATACCTTGGAACATTCTGATAGATAATGAATAGATGCCTAGTGTGAAAAGGCTTCCCCAACCTCCTCATAAAAAACCCCAAAAGAGCAGTGGTGATACATAGCGGGTACACAAGGTTGCACATGTACCTCCTGAGAGTGCTGGTGCACCCCCTGACTGGCCATGCTCACTACTTAGGCGATGAACAGGGGTGCAGCTGGGAGCACCAGTGCCACCCCTGCAAGCACCAGCCAGGAAGTAGAGCACTGTTGCACTTCCATAGTCAGCTGGAGCGATTGGCTGCCTCAGGATCGGCCATGTGGGAACCTCCCCTGCTCGCTGACTGGTCATGATGGGGAGGCATGTGTCCCCCTTCCAAGGCAGCATCAGTCACCCATGCAAGAGAGCAAAGGAACTTACCAGACCAACAGGAAGTCAGACGGGTGGAGGGAGAAAGGCAGCTGCTAGAATGCCATTTATGGAGCTTCTGGTCCTTGTGGTTTGGCATCTACAGTGTCCCATGCCCTTCTACTGAAGTGAACCCTGGGAAAGAGAAGAGAGAGTAAACTGGAGAGATTTTCTCCACTAGGCACTGGGACATATTACTTCAGCTGGAGGGAAACCTGTTAGTTATAAGCAAGGATCCTGATTGTCTCTGATTTAAAAAAAAATGGATAAAAAAGTAACCCCAAATCCACATTCTTCCATGGTTGAAATGATACACCACTAATATCTATCTATTGATCTATTGATATATCAATATATAGATATAGATATATAGATATGGGGGTATTTTTTTTTAATTCAAACATTGGGGATTTTTTTTATCAGAGACATTAGGATCCCTGATTACAAGTATTAGGGTTTTTTTTTTTCTTCCAATGGATGAAGAGAAGGCTGTATGTATTCATCTCTAATTTTCATGTAGTCAGTCTTCCATGTGTTTGTTACCTCGGGTCTTATTTCAGTTCTGTATCCCTAAATGAGGAAGCTGCTTTGAATTCAAAACACAGCAATCCATCTCAGCAGTAGAGACCACCAGAAGCAAACTTTCCCCCTGCTTTGTTCTCTTCACTCATTTTCCCATGAAACACTGAGTAAATTCAATGTTTCAGGTCTGTGGGAAAGTCCAGTTTACCTGAAGTGCCACCCTTGATAAAATAATTTCTCACAACATCTATGTCCCTCTCAAACAATGGAACTGTCAGCCACAAGAAGTAAAGACATACTGTGCTTGCAGAAGACAACTTTCTTGGCAGCAAATCTCAAATTTGCCACTGGGAAAAACCAGGATGACTAAGAATGTTATACCTATGAAGCAAAAAGTAAGGCTCAGTTCTCTTAGAAACTTCTCAGAAAAAAACAAAAACAAAACAAAACAAAACAAGAAAACCCTAAAATTGACTGTAGTTACCCAAATCCAAGATGACCCTGAATTTAAGAACCCCCCCCAATAATTAGATTATATACATTGAAAATGTATACATTTGTAATAATAGAATCTAATTACTAATTATTGGAGGGTTGTCATTAATTTGTCCCCCAACTGCTGTAGCAGGAGAAAGTGGCAGGAGGGCAATGGGTAATAAAGAGAGTAGGGGGAGAGGCTGTTGTGAAGGCATTGAGGAGGTAGGTATTAGGAGTTCAGCAGTGGAGAACTCAAGCAGCTTTATAGCCTTTGATCCCCTGCTACCCCACCTTCTCTTCCTTCCCAACCTTTCTTTCCTTAAGCCTCTGCCCCACCTCCTGCCCTCCCTTGCCCCAGCAGGCCACTCCAGCATGGGATCACATTTGTGCTCCAGCAACATTCTGGCCTAATAGCAGTGGCAGCAATTCTAGCTGGGCCCTGGAGCCAGTGCTGGAACTGCCACACTCCTGCTGCCACTAGTGCCAGGCTGGGGTCAGAGTATGTTTGTTTCATGCGCCAGGCTCGACTGAGGTTTGAGCTAGAGCACGGGTAAGTCAGGCAGGGTTGTGGGGGCACAGAAGAAGTGGGAGAGATGGGGAATAGAGGGGGAGATAAATGGAGGATAGGGGCAAAATTCCAGGGGTGTCAGACAGGGGGAGGTAGAGGCTGGGGCAGAGGGGGGGAAGCAGGAGGCAGAGTCGGTAGGGGGTCAGCATAGGTGGAGGGAGAAAAAATATTTGTGGGGGCTGAGCGCATGCATGTGCACACAATTGCCCCCCCAACAGGTAAGTCTGCAGGGGAAGGGGTGGGGGGAGGGGAAAGGGCCTTGCGGGGCAGGGAATGTGGTTGGGGCTGAGGCTGGGGCAGGCCCAATACATCCTGAGCAGGGTGGGCATGAGATGGAGCTGCAAGTGGCTTGGGGGTGGTGGCTACCACTGCTGCACACTCCTGGGAGGCACAAGGGGTGTGTGCCCCTGGGTCCGCATGGGGCAGGGCAGGCTGTTGCAGGCTGGGACTGCAGTGGGCTCTTCCCAGTGGGTGGGTTGGGCCACACTGCAGTCAGGGCACGTAGTGGTGTTGCTGGGAGTTGAGTTTGGGGGGCTTTAATGAATTTTGGGATGACTGGAGCCCCCCCCCATAGCCCCCCTGCCAGCACCACTGCTGCCCACCCCAAGCACAGGCCAACCCAGACCTCACTGGGAAGAGCCCAGTACAGCCTTGGGCCCACCCACAGCAGCAGCCCTGCCCCCACAGATCTAGGGGCACACAATCCCATGCCTTCTGGGGTGTGCAAAGCAGCAGGAGCCATGCCCTCCAAATTAGTCACTCATGGCTCAGTCGCATGTCCTGCCCAACCCTGGCTGTGCAGCACCTGCCCCTCCCCCCACCCCAGCTCCACTCCCTTCCTCACCGCTGAGTACATGCCCCTCTCCACCCTTGCTGCAGCCATAGGAAGCCTGTGGCTGGGCTGTCTTGTGGCATTACCATTGCCCTGCATTGCGGGGTAAGCCCCATTATCCCCCCTTTTCCACCACCTATAAGGGTCAGGCAACAGCTGTGGTTCTGGCTCCAACCCCAGGGTCTGGGCCATAGCTGAAGCTGCAGCAGCTACCTGCCTCTCCACCACCTTATATTTAAGTCCAGATGAGATGCTTTCCCCCCCCATGTTATATGGAGGAATAAAAACCTCATCTTGGAATTGAGTAAATACCGAAGTTCCCAACTAGAGGGAAGACAGACAAAAAAAAGTATATATCATATTATTTTAGGATGCCTTCAACTGTTCAGCTGGCTTGGTAGCTCTTACTTTATCTAGATCTTGTACACATACACACACATGTGCGCGCCAGCCAGTTTCTGAGTCAAATGTCTTTACTCTCTTTACTTGGGCAAAAGGGCCACTGAGAATAGTGCTAATTTTGCTTGAGTTACAATGCCATAATTTGACCCCTATTGAGTTGTTTGACAGGGTTGTTTTATTTCTTATGATTTATGATGCTAAGATATAGATAAGCCTTATGGAAAAAGAAGACATTGCAGTACAAATTGATGTTGCTCAATAGTTACATGCTTTTCAAGATGTTCTTAATAGTAGAGAAATATTTCTTTAGGAATATGAAGATTTTTCTTAGGTTTAAAAATTCTGTGTTTGCTAAGATACTCATACAGGCAGTTTTAGTTTTAAAGATATGAAGCCAGTACTGCTTGTTATATCTAGGTCAGGGATTTGCAACAAGGGTGATGTATGAATGTTGCAGGGTGTGAGCAATATTAGGATGTTTAGGTGTGCAAGCAACTACATATGCTTTACAAGATAAACACAGAGATTTCAAATAGGAATCCATAGTGTCAAAAACATTCTCATCTCTTCTGGTCTTCCTGAGTTCTGTGCAATGGAAGAATCTCTCTATTATTTTTCAATAATCTTAGGGACATCCAAGAGCTGGAATTTTCTGAGAGATGCCTAGAATCTAAAACATCTGAGAACCATTGATCTAGGTATATGTGTTAAATCACTATTTTCATTATTATTTTTGTGTGACTTTCATTCAGGTACTGTAATTATTATTAACACTGTTTTGCAACACTCTGAAACACTTATCACTTACTCTAACATAAGGATTATGATCAGGGATCCTGGTTTTCGATTAGGGATCCTGGTTTTCTCTGATAAAACAACCACAATTTTTGGATTAAAAAAGTAACTAAAATCCACATTTTATCCAGGTTTAAAATGAAACACCACTATATATTTCATTTTAATCATGGAAAAATGTGGATTTTTTTTTTTTTTTAATCAGAGAAAACTGGGATCCTTGATTATGACTCTGGAAACCTGAGTTCTACCTCACAAATTTCCTGCATGATGTTGGGTAAATCACATAAACTTCCTTGCCTTGGTTTCCTCAGGTGTAAACTGAAAATAATTTCCATCCCAAAAGTGTGTTGTCACCTAACTTATTAATTTTGTACAGAAAATTAAAATCCTTAAATGTCAGTTGCAACATACATTCATATTATTTATACAGATGTACACTGATTTGAAATGTGTGAGCATTCACCACTTCTCTTCCCTTCACTTTAACTTAGAATTGTGGCATTTTTTCCTCAATTAATTTGTACTCATTTTCATTATATTTGGAACAGTAGAAAGCTCTATATAAGTGACTTGTGAAGTACAGTAATTTGGGGAGTGGAAGGATGTACATCTTTGTGATAAGGATATCTTTTTCTGTTAATTTAATAGTCTATCCATTATAATAAAACTTTCTTGTAGGTTTCCAAGTACATTTTTTAATGTAGTGATAGTGTGATTTAAGAAGTTATGTTAGAGTGAAAAAACACAATTTTAAATCCATAAACTGAATTAAACACAATTCAACTAACTGAAAACTTTTTGTTTTAAATCAGGCTTAATTAAAAATAAGTTCAAGCGGTAATACTTGTAGTCCATATCTAACTGCTAATGCCATTGGTAATTCATATAAAGCAAGAGTATTCAGACTTTTTGGATCAGTGTACCCCAGGCAGCCAGATGTGGAGAAGTGTACCCCTGCTGGCTGGACATTGAGTGGGGGGGGGAGGCGGGGAGGGGAGGGTGGTGCACAGCCAACCACAGAGCAGCAGCAGCCACCACTTGAGAGCTTCTCCTGCCCGCTGTATCCAGTCAGATGAGTGGTACCTGCATGGCACTGTGGGATGGTGTGTGGCAGTGCTCTGTCCCCACCTGCCTGCGTGTACCCCTTAGGGCCTTTTCAAGTATCCCAGGGGGTACACATACCCCTGGTTGACAACCCCTGATACAGAATGATTAAACAAAATGTAGAGAAATAGAAATATTAGATAAAGCAAAGGATAAAATTTCCAGCTGACCAGATCTTCTCAAAGAAGTGTTATTATTGCACTACAGAGAAAAATAAAAGAAAAGAGGAGGAGGTTGAAAATAAGCAGGATCTCTAATGCAACAATGCCAGGTCTCCCATAAGATTTCTTAGACACTTATCTCATTCTCCTCTTTGAGAAATGAAACCTGAGATCCTGCAAATTGAAACAAAGCAAAAAAGCTTAAGAATTGTGCATTGCTTCTTCACTCTGTAGCCTTGGAATAATGAAAGGTCAGGACCGGTGATCATCTGTCTCCATAATTTCACTAGCAATTGGCAAACACAATTTAGAAACTGCCAGGAAGTGAAATTGATCTCACTCCCAGAGAGAGAAGTATCCATCTCCTAAAATTTCTTTACTGTGGTAGAACAACAAAGGAATTCAGCCACATTTGTCACTATCTTTATGAAGCCCTAATAACTTGTACTATACCATACATTTCAATGATTGTTTTCAGCTATCTAAACCAAATTTTAAATAATATTTAATCTATCTATAGGAAACCTCACAAAACATATTTATGTTAAAGTAAACAATGCAGCCATGAAAACATTCATGAGTAAAAACATAGTATAGGTGGTATGGTTATATTTATGGACTTGGTTCCTGGGGGGCGGGGACATGTAAATATAGCTTTTTACTATGATCAGGGTATATTTTTTTTCTGTATTTTTCTTCCAAAGAAATAGAAAGTATCTGGCTTCTTCTAAACAGTTTATTTTTAAAGAAGCCTATTAGGAGGGGAGGGATTGTCAGCCACATATTTCACTGTCCTACTATGAAATAAAGACTTGTTGGATAGTATAATTTAAGTGATGAAGGAATAGTAGAAAAGGGTCAAATGATTTTCTATCTATTTATATATTACTGGTGGAGCTGGTAGTATCACCTCTATCAAAAGTTTTTTGACAATTTGTTTTATAAAAACCTGTTGTTTATAACTTCAATCATGTAGCCTGAATTTTTTCATTCCTGGTGTCTTCCTCGAGATGATTTTTCTTTTTTTCCCTTTCCCCTATTTCCCCTTTTTGGGGAGCAAAAGTGGAGAGGGATTACTTATATTCATTCAGTTACTTATATAAAGTAAATTAGGGAAGAATATGTTGTTTTGTCCATGTGGGAGTTGAGTTAGGACAAAAATATAAGGGAAAAGCAACAGTTAGGATTTGAGTTGGCTTAATTAAACAAAGATTTAGATGGAAAATCCTGGATTTAGTGAACTCTAACTATGGACATGGACACACATAGCACTTACAATGGCTTAAATGTGGTTTAAACCTGAACCGGACACAACCATTAAATTGATTTAAATCTGTCTGGAATGGTTTGAAATTGTACTTGGAAAAGTAAGTACTGTTTCATAGAATCATGGAATCATAGATAATGAAGGTTGGAAGGGACCTCAGGAAGTCATCTAGTCTAACCCCTGCCCAGAACAGGAACGTGCAATAGGATCATCCCAGCCAAGAGTTTTTCTAGCCAGGTCTTAAAACCTCCAAGTAAGGGGATTCCACAACCCTCTGGATAGCCTATTCCAGTGCTTTACTATACTCTGTGACAGGGCAGCAAGCCTGCCCCATCACAGAGCTATGAGGGAGTGAATGGCAACAAAGAACTTATCTTGGCAACAAGCCAGGGAAAGGAAGAATGAGGTGGTGAGCCTGGAGAGGGGTGGAGAGATCCAGAGGGGAGAGACCTGACCCTGAATAAAAACAAAAACAAAGTGTTGTGGGAGATGCAGCAGGCAGCTGGAGAGATTTAAAGGAGAACTGGACTTGTGGTCAGTCCCCAGAAGAAGGAGTAAAACATCCAGAAGAAGACACATGGGAGGGCAACGGCAGATGGCTGAGAGAGGGGACCAGAAGAAGAGTCCCAAAGAGAGACTTACCTGAGAAGCCAGAGAGAGGAGACGGCGGAGACAGCTGGATTGGTGAGTCCAACACCAAGGGATGTCGGGTATCTTCCTGAGAACCTAGAAAAAGGAAGAGACAAAACCAAGTGGAGAGATAAGTCAGGGGAGGTGACCCCTCATTTTCAGATATTGTTAGATAAAGGCAAGGTTGACCAGAATAATGGCCTGCTTGGGACCCGAGTGGGGAAGAATGGGGCAAGCAACCTGGAGCAAGATTGTTCCGAGTGAGTGATGGAATAAAGTACATCCAGAGTGTTGATTCTCTAGGGGAGACATAATAAATAAGAAGCTGAAACATCAGGTGTGGTAAGGGCAGGGTATGGGGATAGTGGACCCTGCAAAGAGGAGTCATTCTTCTGAACAACAGATATGATACCAACTTTGTCTCTCAGGACTGTGTTTATCTTTGTACATTTTTCCATCAAAGTCATGGCAGGTGAGAAATAAAGGCAATTACCCAGTTCATAATAAATGGGAGACTGTGATTTTATTCTGAGGGTGTAGCTAATCTCTCACACACACGTTGTGAAAAAGTATCCCTCCTCCCCCAATATCTAAGCTAAACTTCCCTTGCTTCAACTTGAGACCATTGCTCCTTGTTCTGTCATCTGCCAGCACTGAGAACAGTCTATCTGGTAATATAGGTCTAGTCAGTCATCCAGGCATCTAGCACTGTGTTGCTCCCCTGTGCCCCCCACCCGTTCCTCCCATACCACCACCCACCCTTTCCACAACACAGTTACAACTAGTCAGTCTTGTGTGTAGCCAGAACTCTACTGCTCACTTTTTCCCCTTTCCACTTTTGTTGTCACTTTTTATCCTTGAGCTCCCTTGCACTGTTTCTTGGTTCAAAGCTATTTTTCCAATAATCAGCTGTGTCTTCACTTGCTGTTCTACCACAGCCCATCATTCCACTTCCTCAGCCCCTGGAAACCAAAAAAGCATGGATCCAAACACTTCCTCCTTTATCCTTCAAGTCAAGAGAACACATGGCCAACACTGGCCATTTGTAAGCTGTTGCAATTTATTGAATGCATGATAGGAAATAAGTTAAAGTACAAAATTGAGAACATCTCCAGCCAGAAATCATTTACTTGCTGGATTCTCAAAGCATGGATGCAAACAGTCTCCTATTCAGTGCACCTGCTTTGAGGCTCACTGGGCTGGGTGCTCATATGAATCCCTAGTGTCAGTGTCACAGGACTTCACACAATTGTGAGCCAGTTCCTAATCAGTGGCATTTTGGAATGGTTCATTTGTTATGTCTGTCTGCACCTAGTATGTCTACATGATAAATTAGGCCATAGTATCTAATGCCATGAAAATGCAATTTTTAGCTTTTTCGGCACTAATTTGCCCAGATACACACATCCAAGTTCCTAGGAACACTTCCTATAAGTGACTCTGTTAGTTCAAATAGCAGAAGTTTGTTCTGTGGATCTAAATGACTGAACCCTACTGATGAGCAGGGATCCTGTTTTTCTCCGATTAAAAAAAAAAATCCCAATTTTATTTTTCTGTGATTTAAATGAAACACCACTAACCACTAATATATGGATATACATAAATATACATATAAATATAGTGGTGTTTCATTTTAATCATAGAAAACATGTGGATTTGGGGTTACTTTTTTTAATCTGAAAATTGAGATTTTTTTAAACAGAGAAAACCAGTATCCCTGCCTATGTGTATGAAAAATGGCTGGTGGTACTTAAGAATGAATCATGTTAAAATGGTGGTACACAATCTGTCAGAATTTGGGAACTGCTGCACTAATCCAGTCTATACAATAGCCACCACCACAATAACATTTGTGACACAGCTCCATTTTGGCCTTCTGAACATGCTTACAAGTTTCCACACAGACATTTATTGTCATTTACAGTGTTTTTTTAATCTTAATCTGCCCAGGAAACATCTAAATTCCATGCAGAGTACCACTTCTTTTCACGTTTTTTTGACCCCAGGACTCTTTACTTCTTGTTTGTCCTGTAGACCCATTTCACTTGCAAAGTAGTCTTATTCTTTCTTAGCTAATTGCCTGGCAATTAGGACACTTTGTTGTTAGTCCAATTTTACTCTATTGTCCAGAAGTCTAAAACTAGTAATTTCTGGTTAGTTAGAAACATGTTCTAACTACAAGGCCGATGGATTTAAAGGTGTCAGATAATGACTAGCTATGTTTTTATACAGCTTGGAAAAAAAATGAAGTAAACATAACTTAGAAGATTTTTTTGTGTAAAAATATTCAGGTAATATCTAAACAGACAGTAGCTCCTTTTAATTCAATTTGTGCACATTAGAGATACATGTACACACACACGCAAATTATTTTTATCTGTGTGAACACCTACATGCACATGTACAAACACACACTCATATACAGGCATATGTATTTGAATGTATGCATATATTTGTATTTTTCCATCATGTTATTTTTTTTCTGCTGGAGTAGAAGATATCAATCAGTTTTCTATGTTTGAACATCAATAGTTACTTTATCAAAGTTATCTCTTTCTCTCCCTCTTTGAGATATTGCAAGGCCTCTGGGCAAAATCCCTAATTAGAAGACTAAGGGAATTTTTTAATCATTAAGTTCATTTCTGGCATTAACAGTTCTCTTTGTTAACATGTGGCTGTTTGACATTAGATTAAATGTTTCTCCATTTGGGGTAATATATTGATAGGCATATTATCTTTCCAATTAAAGCTCCTTGTTTTCTCATAAAATAAAAAGGATAGTTGTTTAAACATTATTTCTGGTAAAAATAATCAGTTTTTGACTTATTCAATTTGTTCAAACAAATATGAATTACAAGTTCCATTGGGGTTAGCTCTCTACCAAAACAATTACTTACAGAGAAGTGCCACTTCTCTTTTAGTTTTCTGAATAATTATTCCTGAAAAAATACTGGAAGGAGTAAAGGGAATCTGTGGTCTCTTTGTACTATCTAAGTTACTTTTATGATGTTTACCAGAATCTTTCCTAGTCTCTCTACCATAAAAAGAATATAGAGAGAGAGTTGGCATGGGATAATTAATGGGGGCAGCTATACATGTGCCTTATGGCAGAGATGACTAATTAGTTCTGCACTAAAGCATCACCATTTATATGTGCAGCACTATTAGGCTAGAATAAATTAATTGTGCTGTAGGACACAAGTACTTTCCTATGGCAGAGTTATTTTCTCCGCTGCCACCTATGTGTAGACAGTGATGTGGCTGGTTGGGGCCTGGGAGCAAACTTCATGCCAGAGTTTATTCAGGTACATTAATTCACATGTATATGCACCCAGTGAGCTTATTTCTATCAAGGTTTCCATTCTTCAGTAAAAGTCTAATGATAGTTTATTCACAGAAACACGGTGCTTGCCTTCTCAAAGGGAGGCATCAACAGACTTAAAAAGTAAAATAATGGCTGAATGAGGAATAGAATATATTGATCCAGTGTACAGTTTAGAGCCTGAGCATCTGTCATCACCTCAATGAGGTGAGACAAAACACAAGTGGAAAGAACATTGTATTTATTAAAAATAAACTTGGATATGATGGTACAGATCAAGATGTATCTGTAGAAATCATGTCATTCTTCTTCTTAGTCTGGAGGCTCCTTTCCTTGAGAAAGTTTTGCCTCTATTCAGCTAGAGATAAATCCATATGAACAATATTTTTAATTTTTCATCACCCTGGAAAACTCTGTCAATCAGGATTTTTCAGTGTAAGTGAAGAACTATTCTCTTGTATGCAGAAATATAAGAAATCCTAAAGTTTAATGCCATGATTAGTTAGACTTCAAACGGGCATTGATGTCTCCCTCCTCCTTGATCATGCCTCCTTCATCATTAGGTCTCAAGGGGGTTGGTCTGTGGGTGCTTGGACAGTGGATGACTTTGGTGGCACTAAAGAAACTATGCATATCATGGATGTCAGCTGGATGTTTAATATCCTTATACTTGTCTTTCCATCATTTGTTTGTGTTTTTTTGTTCATATCACATGTCCATCTTTGGACCTCTGCCTTTCTTGTTGGATATTCAATTTCTTTTTCTTGAAGTTGGTATTATTTTGCCAAGCACAAAAGACCTGGCAATCAACTCTTGGATCTCCCAGTTGTTACGTATCTGCAATATCTCGGAAGCCATATCTCACAAAACACTGATGTAAATGAAGAAATCTAACATCACCTCAAATATGCAACTGCAGCCTTTGGATGCCTGAAGAAATGGGTGTTCAAAGATTGTGACATCAAATCCAAAACCAAGCTCATGGTTTATGAAGAAGTCATAATCCCTACCTTGCTGTATGAAGCTGAGTAATAGACAATGTACTGGAGACATCTAAAGTTGTTGGAGAAGTACCATTAACCCTGCCTGTGGAAGATCCTCTGAATCCAGTGGGAAGGGATACACACCAATGTTAGCATTCTCCTGCAAGCAAACACCATGAAATGATGATTACCAGCCATCTTCAGACACACAGATAAGCCAATGTTGGAAGACAATCATCCTCAACTGTGAGAAGGAATAGTAGTTAAACTTGCAAGAAACTATCCCTAACTCCTTCTAATTCTCTCTATCAGTGGCCATCTGTCCATTATATACAACTATAAAAATGTGGTCATAGAAGACAGTATTTGTGAACCATTGTTGCTACATAAGAGGCCATACAATTAGAGAACTTGATTTAACCAGATCAACAGCTACAGGATAGTGTCCATAAAATAGATATCAGTCAAGAGACCATACCAAGAAATGTCCCCAGTTCAGGGACATTTGTTGTTATATGGAAAGATAACTTCAGAATTAGCAGAGCACAGCCCAGGTCAGCCCGAATTAACACCATGTATTTTGGAAGGAGGACATTTCTGTGCCCTGGCTTTTTCTTGGCTAGCACAAGGTCCCTTCAGGATATGGTACCTAAGGTGAAAATTATGAAATAGTTCATGATTAGTGAAGTTAAAACTGCTTTCCATGTCTGTGTACTAGACCCAGGGATTTTTTTAAGTGCATAGAGTCCAAGATGTCTATTTGTGAAGGGGTCTCCCGGCTAAGCTTACTCTCTGGTTCTCTGTATTTTAGCTATTTCAAACCATTTCCAAAATGAATCATTTACTTATTATTCAGCTTTGAAAGAAAGCATTTGCTCTCACTTCAAAACAGCATCATATTTTTTTTTTTTAATGGACCAAAATAGAACAAGATCAGCTGCAGCATAGACAATTTCTTTCCTTGCCTTTCTGTTTAATTACCTTTAAAATTTCATTGAATCATAGTAAAATAGGACTGGAAGGGACCTCCAAGTAGGGGTAGAAGGGATCTCCATGGGTTATGTAGTACTACCTCCTGCCTGAGACAGAATCATCCCTATCCAAAGCATCCCATTAAACAAACAAACAACCCCCCCCCCAAAAAAAACCCCTATCTAACCTCTTAGTAAACCTACAGACACAGCTGTCACACACCAAAAGACATAAACACCCAAACCTGCTGCAGGTAAAGCAGGGAGAGCACAGTGACCAATGTTTTGCTGTTGGAAAGTTTGCTAATATATGTTCAAGATATCCCAGGAAGAGGGTAATCCCCCTAACTACAGAGGAAGGTAAAAAACCCTACAGTCCTAATCTTACCATGAGGTAAAATTCCTTCCGGACCTCCAATACGGTGAATGGAGAAGATGGGGGAAAATCCTCTATGCAGGAACCTCTGGGTTTAAGTCCTAGCAGGAGAACTGGCACACCCCAGTCAAAATCCCCAGCCATGGCTGGAGCCAAAAAGCAGTGCTTCCGAGGAAGGCTTAAAAAAACCCTGACACATGTAGCAGCAGGGGTGTGTGGGTGTGGGAAGACAGACCCATGCAGCAACCAGCAAATTCCAGAAGTATAGTAAATACCCATAGGGAACACAAATAAGCACAACTAATTTAATGTGCATTCAGCTAATGTGCATTAAGCATTTTTGGCAGGTGTCTACATGTGCAAAGACTTAGGACTAAAGTTAGTTTCAAGTCCCACCAGCCCTACCATGTGCCCCTGTGGCCACCAGGGGGAGCTCCATCCTCCATTCACATGGCTGCCAGTACTTGGCAGCCATGTTGAAGCTAGACCCAGCTGCCAGCACTTGGCAGCCATCTTGGAAATTCCAATCCTTGGCTAGCCCCTTCTCTGCCCAGGAGCTGCATACCCATTGCAGGGGCAGCACAGGGCAGCCTTGAGGGTAAACGATCTTGCCCAGCCAGAAGCCTCACAGATGCAAGCAGAGGTAGTGGCACTGGCTTTGGCATTGCAACACCCTCCAGACATTTCCCTGGGTCTCCTAATTTGCTCTCCCCTCAAAAAGGTGCGGGGGGGGGGGGGGGGGGAAGTACAAAATGACCTGTGTACTGTCCTGTGAACTGTAAATTGCTTACGCTGTTTGCTGCTCCTGTTCACTGGCTTATTGGTCACTGGCTTCTTGGTTGTTCAGTCATTCTCCTATTTACATCCTGCTGGGCCTGGACTGGTTCCAGCCCCTTGTTAGGGCTTCTGTCAGGCTCAGGAAGCAATCACTCAGCAATCAGTAATCCCTCAGCCAGCAACCAACTTCTCAGAGCACACTCCACAAATGTTCAACCCACCAAACACTCAGCAAACCTAGTACTTAATCAAAGCACAGTAACTTGCAGTACTACACAGTAGCACCATAGGTTTTTAATGACACACTGCACAGTAGCCTAATACTACTGCACAGTAGCATATTAGCACAGTTTTTTGCCCAGCAAACTACTGCATAGTGTTATTAGCAGGGATCTTAGGTTTTTGTGATAAAAAAAAAAATCCCAACTTTTTTAATATAAAAAATTACCCCCAAATTTTAAAATGATTAAAATGAAATGTGAAACACTACAATTTCACACACACACATGCTGTTACATTTCAGTAACACAGTAATACAGTAACACAGTAACACATTTCATGCTTCATTTTAGCATATATATATATATATATATATATATATATGCACCATAGT
Organism: Alligator sinensis; assembly: GCF_000455745.1. Taxonomy (NCBI): domain Eukaryota; kingdom Metazoa; phylum Chordata; order Crocodylia; family Alligatoridae; genus Alligator; species Alligator sinensis. The sequence continues at coordinate 129,722 of NW_005842803.1, forward strand.
TACTGTGCCCGCATGCACGTGTGTGTGTGTGTGTGTGTGTGTGTGTGTGTTTATTTTGGGTTTGGGGTTATTTTTTCATATCCAAAAATGTGATTTTTTTTTTTCCAGAAAAAAAACAGGGTCCCTGGTTAGTAGGCTACTGCACAGTTAGCATCTCATCTAGATGGGTCCACTCAGTGTTTCTCATCCTTTCTGAGAATGACCTGCAACATTTATTGAATGCCTTTGTCCATGCTGCTTCCTTTTGGCCTCTTCATTAATGTAAAGAAAACCAAAGTCCTGTACCAATCACCTCCTGGTATAAACCTATCACCTCCATCACCACCAGAAATAAAATTGAATGGCAGCTAATTAGATAACATCAAGTCCTTTTGCTACATGAGTAGCAGAATTACTAATGACACAAACATTGACAAAGAACTTTCATCACACTTAAAGTCAGCTGCCTCAGCTTTCAATCACTTACAAAAAAGACTATGGTCAAGATGGCAGGAGGGGGTCAAAGTGTCTACAAAATGCCAAGTTTACAGAGATGTTTTGTTCCCTTCTCTTCTGTAGTCATTAAAGACTTCCCCCCTTTATTGTCGCCATATCAAAAAAACTTAGCTGCTTGCAACAGTGCCATCTACACAGCATGAGTATTAAATGGTCTGATAAAATTACCAACAATGAAGTACTAAGACTGGTAGCCATGACAAGAGTAAAAGCCATGCTATCTTAGAGGCAAATAACCTGAGTCAGCCACATCATACAAACGCCCATAGAGAATGAGCTTTGCACTCCATTATGAAAGAAGCAGAATGAGCAACAGAACATCATTGTGCCACCTTGGTCAACAGTAAGAGGAAACATAGACACCAGCTTGCCCTGGCACATCTCCTGAACCCTACATGAGGAAACTGATTTGCAGTATCAGTAGTAGTCATATTGAAATATGAGTTACAGTTATTCAATTCATTCAGAGGCATTCCAGAAGTGACTTGTTCATACACACTGGTCATTGGACATTCTTCTTGTGCTTCTTGTCAGAATAGTGTCTTGTTGGCTTCCAAAATGTGCCCTTAGAAGCTCCCAGCCTTCCTCGATGCCTTTATCCTTCAGTCTTCCAAAAATTTCATCTTCTTTATTCAGTTGCCTTAACTCACATACTAGAAATAGTATAAAAGTTTGATAAAAAACAAAACAAACATGCAAACAAAATAACCATTTGCTATACTGTATACTGTAAATTAAAAGACTGCTTAAAAAAAGAGAAAAAAAACAAAACAAAAACAAAAAGCCACATATAAGAAATAAATATAGTGTTATGGGGAAATATTGTATGAACAATACCTTCTTGTTTCCCCACAAAGCATGGAACTCACTCGATTAGTTCAGGATTCTCATATGCCACTGTTTTACATGATTTTAAAAGTGTATTTGGTAACAAAAATGAGTGTATCTAGGCCTAGAGTATACCTAGCCTTCATCAACATCTCAAAAAGCTGGAATTGTATGAAAACCCATTTACATGTAAACTCGAGAGAACAGAACAATGAGAGCAATAATGTTGTACCTGATAATATAATCAAGTGGAATAAAAGAAATCAGCTAGTATGGAGAACAGTAATCCTGCAAACATTCCCTTGGATAATGAGAAAGTTGTAAAGATAGCATTAGTGAAAGAAAGATGAAAATATAAATAAATATAACAAACACAGGGATGGTAAGCTAAGCAGAGCTGATAGCCATAGTGCTTTGATTTTTCTAATAAAAGCTTACAATAAATCAGAGGAAAAACAAACTTTATAGTTTTGCTTAAATTGTCAAGGGTATACATCTCAACTGATCAGAATTCACACAGATTTTAAAGGTAATTACCTTCCCAAAGCAATCCCTCTCAAAAAAGGTCTGCTAATGTGGCATTCTCATAGACTGATATTATGTAACTTAGTAAGTGTTCCTACAGCCTCATTCTTAAATTTACTAAGAAACAGCTTTTCCATAATTATGTTTGCCTGCAGAGGAAATGTAGGAAAAAATACTTGGTGTTTTAATTCACAGAAGGTTTAAGAACAAGAAAGATTAGATGGAAAAATCAACATGGATTAGAAACAAATATATTCTTCCCATATTTGGATTGCAGATAATGAAATTAATTCTCTTGCAGCTTATGTATCCTTTTTCCTTGCTATTAGATATTTCACTCAACAGCACTGATAACTTTTTAAATATTGACTGCAGTTACACTAATAAAAGTGTTAATTTTCTAAGGCAATTACTAAATTAGTATTTTCATTTTATTCATTAATCTTTTTGACTACTTTAAAAGAGAAACTATGTCTTACTGAATACTACAGTATGTCAAAAATATGCCAAAAATATCTATAGACGGTTTACACTAGACATTGTGCTAGTGACATGTCTTTTAATTACTAATCTGTATTGTGTGGTACTTATAATTTTAATTTCACTAAACATGAGAAAAATTAAAATTATTTTTTTGTCTATCAGAATTTTTTCTCATGATAACCATTTGTATTCTCCAGGAAAAAAAAAAGAAAAGAAAAAAAATAGTTACTATGGAGTTTTTTTTTTTTTTTTTAAGTTTAATTAGCAATCTGCTCTTTCATGCTAATATGCCAAGTTTCTAAAAGATAAAAAGTTGAACAAACCCTCTATTTATCTGACAATTAAGTGTGACTTGAACCATAAATTTTTACTCCCAGAGTAGTAATATTTAACAAATTAACAAATCTGAATATTTAACAAATTAAATCTGTTCATTCAGTTTTGTAGAATCTGGCTTCATTCTAATATGGTGAAGATTGACAATGACCTCTGACAAATGATAATACCAAGGGGACATTCTGATAAAGATCTCAATGGTCAAGAGGGCCAGAAATTTACGTTGCTTATCAGTTGCTTGCAGATACAATTATCAGTTTGGTTTCTGTGCCCGCCTTTGCGCGAGCACTCACGCTGTGCCAGCCTTTTCTGGGCTGTGCCAGCCTTTTCTGGGCTGCCTTTGCGCGAGCAGCTAACCGGGTCTGCCCCGCTCCCGTGGGAGGGTTCCCAGAGGGTGCCCCAGGGGACGGTGGCAGCTCCCCGGAACTCACCCGTGCCCGGCCCCCCGAACCCCCCCAGCCGCGGTCCCAACGGGCCCCTCAGCGGAGGGATCCCACTTTCCGCGGCTTCCAGTGCCAACACGCCTTTGGCGGGCACTCACGGGGCTCCAGCCTGGCCAACACCACCTTGGATCGTGGGTTCTTCAGCCTCTTATCCCCAGCCTGAAGACTGCGCATCCTGAGGCCCTGTTGCCCCTGTGGGCTTCCTCGCTGGCGTCCCTGCTGGATCTTCCTCCGGCTCCCTCGCTGGCATCCCTGCTGGCTCTTCCTCCGGCTCCCTTGCCGGCGGGTCCTGTCCCCGCTTCCTTACTGGCTCTGGCGTGGGCTCCGCAGCTGAGATCCCCGCAGCTGCGGCTCTTCTCGTCCTCGCCGCTCCTGGTGCTGCTGCAGTTTACCCTGCCTAAAGCAGACACGCCCCACGGGTGCCTGCTTCCAGCCTTGGGCTTTCCTCCGGCTCTTGCATCCTTCTGCAGCCCCCCCTGTGCTCTCGGGGCCATGCTTTATTCCTGCCAGGTGGTGCCTCTCCCTGACGTCACTCGGCCCCAGCTGAATGTAAGCGCGGCTGATAAACCGCGCGGAGGGTTTCTCGACGTGCGCGCCTCTCCTGCCCTCGACTCCTGCAAAGGGTAAGTAGGTGCTTCCCCTGGTTTTGGGCCGGGGTTTCCCTCTAGCTCCGGCGTCCCTGGGACAGTTTCCCATTGCCTTTAAGATCACTTTGCATTTATCTAATAAAATCTCACTCCTTGCTTCTGTTTTGTGGGATGAAGCACTTCAATAAATGATTAAATTAGCAAGTCACAATCTATTGATAAAAATCCATCTCCTAGGTATATACAACATGAGAAGAACTGGATCCATAGGCCCCAGTTATATATTGCAGTTATTGTGTGATTAATGTTAATAGTACCATAAATTATAGCAATGTGACATGTTCTGCAGTTTCATGGTAGCAAAGAACCCACAAAATTATTCCACAAAAAATGTGGAACAGCTCTGTGGCTCACTTGTATGGCACCATAAATTGCATATGTAGCAAATCCATGATGATGCTGACAATCAGTTGATTGTCAAAATCAGCATGTGAACTTGATTCAGAACATGGACTAGAATAGTTCTAGTCCAGTCCTGATAGCAAAAATTGGCTATTGGGAGAGCAGGTTGCAAGATTTCCTGGCTTGGGGAGAGGAGGGTCTCTGGCTGTGGGGAACCTACCAACACCTGAACCTGGAAGCCTTCCCTATGTTGACCTGAAGCCCCCATGGTGGCTGCAATGCAAACCAGGCCTCCAGAGAGCCAAGTGAAACCCACAGTGTTTAGGCATCCTATGGCTGTCCAGTCCCAGAATCAAGATTTCTCAATACCACATCTGCAATGGGGCTATACCAGGGTGGGCTAAAAGCCATTTGACAATCTTGAATTGGACCTGGGACTGTCAGGGCCAGGTTGGAAATTAGCTGATTGTCAAACCCAGCTCTAACAGCACTGGGGTGGTTCCAGCCACCATCATTCAGGGGTGGCTGGAACTTTCCCTGATCTGGGACCTACCTGCCTCATGCTTGATCTAAAAGATTAGACTGCAGATGGCTCATCAGTGGCAGATTTGATGTTATGCCCCATCCCATACACTACATCTTCTGCCATTCCAGTCCTGCACTGCTGTGCCTTAGTACTTCCTTTTGAAAGTATTAAAGCACAGTGCAGTATGCTCAGTTACTGCACCATGCAGTGTATAGTTAGATTTTGTTGCTACATTGCTATAGTGGCACACTTTCCAAGTATAGCATGCTGCTATGTTGCCATAGAAGCAAAATCTAACTATGCATTATGCTCATGGCACAGTAACTGCCCATACTGTGATGTAGCTGGTGATGACATGTGTGTGTATATGTGTGTGTGTGTATATATATATATATACACACACACACACACATATACATATATATACACATACGTATATGTGTTATATATATATGTATATGTGTGTGTATATATTATATATATACATACACAGAGACACATACATACACACACATCTATCTATCTATCTATCTATCTATCTATCTATCTATCTAAAGATAGATAGATAGATAGCTTCTAGTGGTATTTCATTTTAATCACAGAAAAATGAGGATTTTTGGTTACTGTTTTAATCTGAAAATTGAGTGTTTGTTTTATTTCTAATTGTGTAAATACTGACCTGGGCATAAATTGCACCTGCTCAGCCCAGCCAGCAGGGGGCACACTCCTGTCTGCTGCCTAGGCACATGGCTTGGCATCTGCAGGAGCCTCATTGCCAGTGAGCTAAAGGGAGAACTAAACTGAACTAACCCCCTGTCACATGGGCCTGATCATTACAACCTACCTGCCTCTCCCACAGCAGTGGAGGATGGGGGATGGAGGAGGGGAGAGGTGGTGTTCTGTTGGCAGGCCAAGCAGTCCCTGAGCTGCAAGGGACCATGGTGCTTTCCTCCATGGTAGTGGTGCCACTGAGGTAGTAGTACCTGCCTGCTGACACCTGGCCTGGCTGGTCCCAGGGGGTACCACGACTGTGAAGGGAAGCACCAGGCCCTGCACAGCTCAAGGGTTGTGTGATGCAGCACCATCTCATGCAGGCAGGATGAACTGAAAAAGAAAAAAAAAAGTGGTGAGGAGCCTGATTTTTTTTCTTCCAGAGCCGACTGGCCTATCTCATCTGTGCAGGGAGCTAGTGCTTCCCTACATAGCTGTGGCACCCCCCAGGTAGCTCCTGGGTGGGCTGCTAGTGGGCAGGAACTGCCCAGGGTGCACCACAGCCACAGAGGGAAGCACTGGGCTCTGTTCATCTCAAGCAGGCAGGCAGCCTCCAACAGAAGAAAAAAACAAAAACAAAATATAAGGCTCCTCACTGCTTCTTTTTTTTCTTCAATTGAGCCCACCTGCATCAGTTGCCACCAGGTTGCATAGCCCCTGAGCTGCATGGGTCCTGGTGCTTTCCTCCAAAGTGGCAGTGCCCCCTGGGACTGCCTGGGAAGGGTACCAGCAAGTGGGTGCCATCATGGCATCCCCACTGCCTTCTCACCACCTGGGACCACCTTGGAATGGCTCACTTGCCCTGGGGCAGAGTGGCAAGGCAGCAGGACAGCAGCTGGGATTTCTGGTAGTAGAAGGCAGTGGGGACAGTGTATGGGGTGTTGAAAGCCCACCAAGCCCAAGCTTCCCCAAGCACATCGACTTCCAGCACCCCGTGCACCATTGCACTTTGTTACATAGGAAACTAAAGCACCTCAGATGGGTTCTACCTTGCTACGTAACAAAGGCATTTAAAGCGGAATACACCACTGAGTGTGTAAATAACAACACCATTAAAGCAGTGCAAAAGGACAATTATGCTGTTTTAAAGGCCATGATACTGAATTGTCTGGAGTTCTTATACTGTGACAGGCTTTGACCCTACTCGCCGCAATGCTGGGATTCACATGACTGGTCTGCAGGCAAGCCAGTTGGCACCATGCAGTCAGAAGGAGATCCACTGGGCTCGGAGACCCTGGGGTTAAAGGGAGACCAGAGACACAAGCCAGAGGACAGCATGATGGAGTGCCAACTATTTAAGATGGATTTTCATTTGTGTTGTAATTATTAGAGCGTATAGGACAGCAGCAAGACCCCTTGCAGCCATCATCCTCCCCAGTCCCAGCACAGGAGAAGAAGACCCTGACACTGTGATAGATCTTCACCCAGGCTGATAATAAATACCCAAGTGGAAAGGGGTTGGGTGTAGGGGAGGAGGAGCCCCACAGAAGACATGCTAATAGAGTCACTCTGGGCACTACAGGAACCACTGATTACCACCTCCACAGGTAAAATCCAGTGCAAACAGCAATTTATGGTGGGCAAATAAACCCAGGTGCAATGTGGCTCAAGGGGCAGGGCATACCCACTGGCTGGTATGGTGGTTGTGAGCCTGTCGCATATACCAATGACAGTGAAAGCCAATGCAAATTATTGAATTAATAAGTAAAATAATTCCAATAAGGTTAGTGTAAGATAAGTATTTTGTTGATATATTTTGTGAGCCTAGTTTAATAGAAAATGTAAATATCCTTCCATACTAATGAAAATGTAATTATAGTTCAAATAGTGATACTATTTAGTTATTTATTATTATTATATAGTGATGGTTTTCTTTGCTTAAAAATATTCTTCCTAGATTCTGTGAAACATCAAAAGAGCAAAATTTCCATTGCAAAAGACATGGATCTTTGAACACTTTTTCTTTGTGATCACATCTGAAAAAGGTGTCAGTGGAAACTAAAATGAAACTTGTATTGATAGACTCCTATTCTAAGCATCTAAACAAAATTACTTGATTTTTTTAAGCTATAGGTGAATCCACAGCTCTCACTAAAGGTAATGCGAGTATCAAATATTAATTTTATTTGAAAATCAGACTGCTTATAACTATACCATACTTAAGAAGAAAAGAAAATGAAATGTTAGGTTTAAGAATGACAGTGACTTAGAAATTCATAGTGCTAGACAGAATTTGGATAAATATTTAAAAAATTAATATTGGAACAGAAAAAAAGAGATACCCTGAAGTTATGTTTTATTGTACTATTCTGGTGGGGATAATATTATGTGATAAGGTGATATTCCCATTTTAAAACACATCTATTTCAAATAATTGAGAATGTAGAAGATTAACCTGGAGAAATCCTAGATCCATATTTTGTTCTCAGTGGGCACAACTACACACGCATTTGCTCTGAGATCAGTTTACTTGTAAGTAAATTACTTGTGAATAAATGCTCCTGAGCAGGCTTCTACACATGCAGGGAAGTGGGAGCAGATTTGCCCTGCAGTGGGAGAACTTGAGATGGTGACTGCAGCTAGCAGCAGCTGGCAGCCATCTTGAAGAGACTGCTCTGCTCTGTGCTCCCTGGCCAACCACTTCCCTGGCCAGAGCAGTGTGCACAGACCAGGGGCATAACACAGCAGCTGTCTTCTTGCCATCTCTGCTTCCCCTTGGTATGGCTGCTTTAACCCTTGTCCCCAGCAGCAATGACCAGTGCTCCAGGCTCCTGCTGGCAACCCTGCTGGTCCACTGTACCAACTGTCATCCTGATCCTGGCCACCTGGGCCCTTCAAGCTCCCCCACATGCAGAGACTACCTGCACAGCTGCAGCATGCCATCCAAGGGCCACCACTGTGCTGTTGCTGTCTGGACCCTACCCAGCTGGCCAAACCCCAGCAGGCACACAAACAATGGGCTGCTGAATGCCACCTCTGGGACTACCCTCACCCTCCTGGGCCTCTAGTCCCACCAACTCTGGGCCTGCTAAGCCACCCAGGACTGGTAGCTGCACATTGTCCAGCAGACATGCGAGGATGAACAGTGGCTGGAGGTGTTCCACATGACCCAGGTCACCTTCCAGGACTTCTTGGAGCAGCTTCAGCCACACCTGGAGTGGCAGGACACCAACATGAGGCTGCCTCTCCCATGGACACATGGTTGGCTCTCACCCTTCTTATGTTGTCCATGCCCACCAGCCTCTGCTATGTGGTCCACCTCTTTAAGATGTGCAAAGCCTCTGCTGGGAAAACTGTCCTGGAGGTGTGCAGCATCCTGCAGGATTTTCTGGGGCACCATGTGGGCACCATGGGGCACCATGCTCCATGTGCATGACCCTCTGGTGGTGGAGGAGGGGTTCAGTGCCCTGGGATTCCTCCAGGATCAAGGCCCTAAATGGGACCCACATCCATCACCTGCTCATCCCAGGGCATCCAGTTCTACTATAGCTGGAGGGCCTTCCACTCAGGTGTGCTCCAGGCCATCATTGACCACTGCAGCACTTTCACAAATGCGAGTGCCAGCTGGGCGGGCAGTGTCCATGATGCCTGTGCATTTTACAAGTCTGCCCTCCCAGCTGTGGTGGATAGTGAATGCTTGATTAGCACTGGGGGTGCCGGACCTGCAGCTGGGCACAATAGTGGTTCCACCCCTTCTCATCAGAGACCCCACATACCCACTGCTACTCTGGCTCATGTGACTTTAAAACAGCCAGCTGGACACACTCCAGCCCACTTTAACTGGTGCCTGGGCCAATGTTCCTTCTAAGACGTAGCGGTCCATGAGCACGCCGCTTCAGTCTGTGAATGTGATGCTTCAGTCCATTAGTGCACTGCTTCCCCAGAGCCAGTGGAGCCTCTGGAGCAGTTCCCCCCATGCTTGCCCATGCATGCAGTGTTGGAAGCCACCTTCCCCCCATCCCCATGTCCTGTGAATGAGATGCTCACAGCTCCATCCCATGCCCCACACTGGCTGGGCAGCACCTGTTAGAACCCCTTCACTTCAGCACCCAGGGAAGTCATCCTGCTTGCCACCCCCCCTTGCTATAGCACTGTGTCTTCCCTCTCCCCTCTTTCTCCAACCCCCAAATCCTCTCTCAAGAAAAGTTGTTTTACTGTTTAAAAAACTGTGCATGTGAGTCATACCTATAGTGAACAAACCAGGATATTCCTTGCGCTGAAGAGCCAAGAGAGACCATCTCTGCTGGAAGCAGAGCAGAACAATATATATATATGATAAATTTTGCTTGGGATTTTTTCATATATATATATATATATATATATATATATATTATCTTGTGGATCAGTAATGATCTGTTTTAAGGGGAAATGTGAAAATAAAACTACTGAGCTATGCCCCCAAATGAAAATGTTGAAGCATTGGTTGGTTCTGGGGAGGTAATGTTACATCACTGGATGATCAGGACAGGGTTTGAAATTTTGAATTCTGGATGCTTGGCACACAGCAAACAGAAAATTGCATGAGTCAGATAACAGGTAAGCTCCTCAATCCTCATGTGGGGCAGGCAGAGGTTCCTCCCTGAGGTGAGCAAGGGAAGGCTGGGGGCTGGGACTAGGGGCTGGTGTGGGCTCTGATGGCTCCAGGGAACTGCTCATCTGGTTCCACCAGCTCCAGGGAACTGCTTCACTCCCCAGGCCCGATGCCATGTGCCTCCTCACTCCCCAAGGCAATTCAGGGGTGCAGAGCAGTTCCCTGGAGCTGGCAGAGCCTGTGCCAGCCCCCATCCAGAGTCCCCAACCCCATCCCTGTCTCTGTCCCTGTAAGGAGTGACCTAGAAACCGCTAGTCAGAGATGAAGCAAACAATGTTATGTGACGAATGCCCATCTGCAATGATAAGGAGGAGACAGTCTGAGATAAAGGGGGCTTGAAAACAAAAAGGAAAAAATAGGGAACTGGGTTAAAAGGGCCTATTAAAATACTAAAAATCACGCCCCTAGGTGGGGAAAAAGTATGCTAATGAAACATACATGTATGTAAATGAGATACATAGCTAAAACACAGGTATAGAGACATGCTCAGTAATGAACTCCTTGCATCACTCTTTTATAACCAATTAGCAAACAAGGATGCTTATGAAGGTTCAAAAACTCCTGTATAAAAGATGCTTAGATATAGTGATCGGTGTGCTTGTTACGTAAAATTATTCCGCTCGCATCTTTTATTGCTAGCAATAAATCTTCTTTATACTTTCACCCCTGGTATCTTTTTTGGCCTTTGCATACCGGGCACGATCCCAGACTTGAGCTGGGGCTCAACAGTTTTTGGCGACCGAGATGGGACTGCCTTAGATAAAGCTTTGCCTGGACTAACTGATGACCAGCTGATTACTCCTCCAGAACGAATGTCCGGCGCGCCCTGGGATCTCTTTTCCCGGTGAGAATTTTGCTTCAGGGGGAGCTGGATCGCTGAGGCGGCAGTAGTCTAACGATGCAACGCCATAGAGTGAAAGTACCAGTAACAGGCACTTGGGTGAGAGGGTAGAAAGGGCATAAGGCCTACCATCAGTACGCCTGCCTGGGATTATCTCTGTAAGTATTCTGGCTGGCCCGAGTCCAAGACCAGTGATTTTTCCCCGGTGAGGATGAGGACTAAGAACAGATCCCTGGATCCCAGGTAAGTCAGACGGCCAGAACCAGGAAGGCAGCCCTGAGATGGGTACCATTAACAGGAAGATTAGGAAATGTACCCCCCTCTCTTGTGTATTGGGACATTGGGCAGAGTTCGGTGGGGATCCTATGACTAAGAAGAAAGCTAAATTATTCTGTGAAACTGCGTGGCCACGCTATATGCTAGATGATCAAGAACACTGGCCTCGGGAGGGAAGTGTTAATTATAATACCATCTTACAATTGATTTTGTTCTGCCGGCAGAATGGTAAATGGGAGGAATTGATGTATGTGCAAGGGTTTATGTCTCTTTGTAGAAATAGAAAGGTTTTGGAGGAATGTGGATTGGGGGAGGGGGTTGGG
>NW_005842803.1:145315-150047 GCF_000455745.1 Alligator sinensis
GGTCAAGGCACTCCTACAAGAAATCATACCTCGCTTCGGACTTCCAAAAGGAATAGGGTCAGACAATGGCCCACATTTCATTGCACAAATTACTCAGAAGGTTTCTGAGTTCCTGGGAATCAGCTGGCATTTACACACCCCTTGGCGACCCCAGTCCAGTGGAAAGGTGGAACGTATGAATCAGACATTAAAAAGACACCTCGCAAAGATTTGCCAAGAAGCTCGACTTAAATGGCCAGAGGTCCTACCCTTGGCCCTCTTACGAGTAAGGGTCGCACCACATTCTAAATTGGGATTAAGCCCGTTTGAGATAATGTATGGTAAGCCTTACCCTCTGAGTCTGCCCATGGGTACTGAACAAGTTACATGCTTTAGGAGAGGGAATGATTAGAGAATACGTATGGTCTTTGGTTTCTGTTTTGTCTTCCATCCATCAGCAGGTACAGTCCATTAGTGCACTGCTTCAGTCCTGCAGTTCCCCAGAGCCAGTGGAGTCTCTGGAGCAGTTCCCCCCGTGCTTGCCCATACATGCAGTGTTGGAAGCCACCTTCCCCACATCCCCATGTCCTGCGAATGAGATGCTCACAGCTCCATCCCATGCCCCACACTGGCTGGGCAGCACCTGTTAGAACCCCTTCACTTCAGCACCCAGGGCAGTCATCCTGCTTGCCACCCCCCACCCCTTGCTATAGCACTGTGTCTTCCCTCTCCCCTCTTTCTCCAACCCCCAAATCCTCTCTCAAGAAAAGTTGTTTTACTGTTTAAAAAACTGTGCATGTGAGTCATACCTATAGTGAACAAACCAGGATATTCCTTGCGCTGAAGAGCCAAGAGAGACCATCTCTGCTGGAAGCAGAGCAGAACAATATATATATATATATATATAGATCAGTAATGATCTGTTTTAAGGGGAAATGTGAAAATAAAACTACTGAGCTATGCCCCCAAATGAAAATGTTGAAGCATTGGTTGGTTCTGGGGAGGTAATGTTACATCACTGGATGATCAGGACAGGGTTTGAAATTTTGAATTCTGGATGCTTGGCACACAGCAAACAGAAAATTGCATGAGTCAGATAACAGGTAAGCTCCTCAATCCTCATGTGGGGCAGGCAGAGGCTCCTCCCTGAGGTGAGGCAAGGCAAGGCTGGGGGCTGGGACTAGGGACTGGTTTGGGCTCTGATGGCTCCAGGGAACTGCTCATCAGGTTCCACCAGCTCCAGGGAACTGCTTCACTCCCCAGGCCCGATGCCATGTGCCTCCTCGCTCCCCAAGGCAATTCAGGGGTGCAGAGCAGTTCCCTGGAGCTGGCAGAGCCTGTGCCAGCCCCCATCCAGAGTCCCCAACCCCATCCCTGTCTCTGTCCCCACCCCCATCCCCACTCCTGCCCCTGTCCTCCTTGAGTTTGATGAAGACAACCTCCCCCAGGTCATTTCATAGATTTCATAGACATTAGGGGCTGGAAGGAACCTCGTGAGATCATCAAGTCCAGCCTCCCTACCATAAGCAGGAAGTCACCTGGGATCAAGTGACCCCAGCAAGAAAAACATCCAGATGTTTTTTGAAAGAGTGCAGAGTAGGTGCTTGCACTGCCTCTGTGGGGAGTTTGTTGCATACCCTGGACACTTGCACCATAAAGATTTTTTTTTCTTATGTCTAGTCTAATCAGCCTTCCTTGAGTTTATAATCATTAGACCTTGTTATCCCTTAGGGAGCTCTGGTAAACAGCTGTTCTCCCAGATCCTGATGTACCCCTCTTATATAATTGTAAGCTGCTACCAAGTCCACCCTAAGCCTTCTCTTTTCAGACTGAAGAGTCCCAAGTCCCTCAGCCTCTCCTCATATGACCTCCCCTCCAGGCTTTGGATCATATGTGTGGCTCTCTACTGAAATCTCTCAAGCTTTTCCACATCCCTCCTGAAGGGGGGGGGGGGGGGGGGGAGCAGTACTCCAGCTGTGGTCTCACCAGGGCAGAGTAAAGTGGGAGGATGACATCCCTGGTTTTGCTTGAGATGCATTAGTGGATGCATGCCAGAGTTTGGTTTGCTTTGCCAGCCACAGCATTGCACTGGTGGCCAATCAGGACCCCCCCAAGTCTCTTTCAGTCATGGTGCTAGCGAGCGTAGCACTGTTGATCCTGTATGTATGTTGAAGGTTTTTTCTACCAAGGTGCAGCACTTTATACCTCTCTACATTGAAGGCCATCAGGTTTTGGTCAGCCCACCTTGAAAGTGCATCCAAGTTGGCCTGTATCCCTAGCCTTGCCTGCAGTGTAACCACCCTCCCTGATAATTTGGTATCATCCATGAACTTTCCCAGTTTGCATTTGACTCCCAAATCCAGATCATTAATAAAGATGTTAAAGAGCACTGGCCAAGGTACTAAGCCATGAGGGACTCCACTGGTTACCCTGCACTATGTTGATGTGCTCCCATCAATTAGTACTCTTTGGGTCTGACCCCATAGTCAGTTACCTAGCCATCAGACCATAAGATGATCATGACCACAGTTCCCCAGTTTAACCATGAGGACATCATGGGAAACTAGGTCAAAGGCTTTTTTGAAATCCATATATGTGACATCCACATCATCTCTCTTGTCCAGGGCATATTACCTGGTAATAGAAGGAGATGAGATTGGGTAGGCAAGCCCTGCCAGTCACAAAGCCATATTGGCTGGCATTCAGATGTTTGCCTTCTGTTAATCTGGTGTTGATAGATCACTTGCCAATTTTCTCCAGGATTTTTCCAGGAGTGGGGCTCAGACTGATTGGTCTATAATTCCCTGAATCATCCCTCCTCCCTTTCTTGAAGATAAGGACCACGTTGGCTCGTTTCCAGTCTTCTGGGACCTCACCTGAGCACCATGAATTTTCAAATATCTTTGCCAAGGGGGATGCAATGATGTCTGCCAGCTCCTTCAAGACTCTCAGGTGCATTCCATCTGGGCCTGTAGACTTGTGAGTGTCCAGTTACTCAAGATGTTCTCTCACCTGATCCACATCAATACTGGGCCTATCACCCTCTCCCAGGATGGTTTGTGTCCTTTCTGACAGTGAAATCCCTTGGGAGGGTGAAAAACCAATGCAAAAAATTCATTTAGGAGATTGGCCCTTTCTGAGCATTGGATGTCAGTTGTCCCATTAGATATTGCAGGGGCCAAATTATATCTTTGGGTTTTTTTTCAACTTCCCACATATCTGAAGAAGGACTTTTTGTTGTCCTTGATTCCCATAGCTGCCTGAGTTCAGTTTGTGTCTTGGCTTTTCTGGACCACTCTCTACAGGTGCAGATGAGTGCTAAGTAGTCCTCTTTGGAGATGTTTCCTGTTTTCCAGCTGCTGTAGGCTTCTCTTTTGAGTTTAATGAGGTCCAACAGTTCTGTGTTCAGCAAGGGGGGTTCCTTGCCCATTGACTACATTTCTTTCAAGATGGAATGGCTTTCCCCTGTGCTTCAAGGATTATGTTTTATTTCAGCGTGCATGGTGCATAACATCTATGAGGCCTACAACAAGCTATTTTGTGATGCCTGGGCAGAGGAGGTGCAGTGAGTGGAGGGTACCTGGCAGTGGAATATCACCTGTGGTGGCGGTAACAGCAGCATACTCCCCCTGCTGAGACCCCAGGATAGCTGCATGCCTCTAGTGGGGGCTAGGGCAGTGGGTGTGAGAGGCACTGGTTAACCACTTCCTCCTACACTCCTTGCTGTAGCATGCCTGCTGTTTCATTTTGATCGCGGAAAAATGTAGATATTGGGTTACTTTTTTAAATCTGAAAATGTGGGGATTTTTTTTATCAGAGAAAACCAGGGTCCCTGCTTATCATACTTCCTTTCTTCTCTCTCTCAGTTGTCCCCCCCCACCCCAATCGATAATGTTTCATTTTTACTGGGTTGTTTTAAATGCTTCCAGTACCATCAATTATTTCTCTTCTTTCCCTCATATTTCTTATCACTTTGATTAAGTGGTTTTGATAAAATCCATTTTTTAAATCAGCCAAAAGGTGCATTATTATTAAGTTAAAAATGTATGTTGAAAATTAAAAGCATAGATCAATTAAATCTGAACATTTGCAATCTGTGATGTTAAAAAGATCATTCGGTGGCCAAATCTCCAAATCCAAAATGAACCAGGAGATGCATTAAAAAGGTCCCAATCAAATCAGTATCCCCTGAATCAATTCAGAAAAGATTCAGCATGGATTCAGAGATTTGGCCATAGACTAAACAGGTAGCATCCCTCGATCATGGTGGACAGGACACAGCTGCCGTCAACTGGTAAGTCATTTGTGGTGGGTGGAAGGGGGAGGGAAAAGGGGTGTAGGGGGCAGATCAGTGCCTTACAGTGATGGAGGCCAATTAGTGATGCTGCCCAATTAGTCTATGGCTGAATTTCTGAAGAGGCACTGAATCTTTGGATCCAATTCAGCTGAATTGAATCAGGACACTGATTTGAATCACTGTATCGAATTACTGTCCCTCTGAATTGGCCAAATCTGAATTCAAATTGAATATGTGCCACTTTGCACAGGCCTATTTATCAGGGACAAAACTGGAATTCTGGTATACAGGTGATGAAATCTTGAATTCAGTAACTAACAAGGTACAAAATGGCAGAAGCAGAAAATAATTCAAGTTTATTTTTGTATTTTGTTTGTTTTCCTCACCAAGCTTCACACACACACACACACACACACACACACACACACACACACACACACACACACACACACACAC
>NW_005842803.1:150057-153412 GCF_000455745.1 Alligator sinensis
AGCCAATATAGAGAGTTAAAAATCTGTTATCTCTAGGTACAGCTTCACTTGGTAAAAAATACAGGAATATTTACTGACTTATTCTGTGACTGGCGTCAGAATAAAACCTGATGAATATCTGTTCTTTTACTTTATGTGATTGTGCACCTAAATATTCTGTCTGCTAAATATCAAACTCGAATTTGCCAGCAAAAAATGGCACACACCCACTCCTTCCTTATACTGTGATCAAGTAATTTAATGTTACAATAGTCTCAAAGTTTGGCATTTGTGGGAGTTACCTATACTGTCCTTAACTGCTTTATTCTCTTCATAAGTGTCTGACAACTTGGATCAAAAGACGCTTTTTAAAAAAGCTAAGTTCTTTAGAAGATATATATATGAACTTTCTTTAGATATCTATATCTTTAGAAGATATATATATATATATATATCTGAGCCTAGTCAATCACCCACACGTGTGCACATACACATACACATACACATACACACACACACATGAATGTGTGTTACTGGCTTCACTCATGCTGGTTAAAGTGTGCCAGTAAATCCATGCAGGAATTGCTACTGTTATTATTGCCACTGCTGCTGCTGTTGTGACAGACCCTAGAAACCAGAACCCTATTACACTAGTCATTGTCCAAACAAACCAGATGGTTCCTGTGCAACAAGGAAATATATTTACAGTATACATTTAAAATAGGAAATAACAATTGGATACAACTGAGACTATGTGCAGATGTTTGGCGGGGGGGGGGTGTTAGAGGGGGTTAGATTGAGTTCAAAATGGCTAGATGGGGTTCTGATCTAACATGATGTACCTCAGGTTCAGACCCTACACTCAGACCTGGTCTCAGTGATTAGAAATTAATCTAAATCCATAAAAGTACAGAAGTTCCATGCCCACAGTCTAAACATGGCTGAACCCAGTCTAAGATAGACATGGATCATTTAAGCATCTGATTTAGTAAATCTAGGTTAGAATGGTGAATGGAACTTCAGTAGAGTTACCTGAGCATCCCTGGGGCTAGGAAAGCCCAGCCACAAGCCCCAGCCCCTGGACTGCACTTTTCACTCACCCCCCCAACCCCGCCCCTACTCAGCACTGTGCTATTTTTAGCCCCCAGGTCCCTTGCCCTCTCCATGGACCACCAAGCTCCTCCCAATCTCTCTTGCCACATGCTGCTTTGGGTGCCACTAGCTCTATCAGAGTTAACTGCTGCCAGGAGCCACACAAGTACTTATAGGTGGGGGAGGAACAGGAGAGATAGGGTGCAAGTTTTCTGGAAGGTTGGTGGGGGGCAATAGTAGATCCTGGTTCACCATGAAGTCCCCTGTGAGTCTGACAAATCCTCCCAAACCACAGCATCCTCCTGTGGACCTTGCTGCCCTCTTTGCTTCCCTTGACCCCCCTGCAGATGCTGCCCACCCATCTACCCCCTCCAGATCACACCTGCCCCCACATCACTCCTGTAGGTGGTACCTGTCCCTCCATTCCACTATGAATCAAATGACTACCCTTCCTACTATTGCCGTAGAACTGGTGTGTGATCAATTTAAGCAATTGGACGTATATAAGTCAGCAGGTCCGGGTGAACTTCATCTGAGAATGCTCAAAGAGCTGGCCAAAGTTATCACAAAACCCTGCAAGTTGAGTGGACTGGAACCAGATTAAGATCAACATCGAGAAATGTAAAGTGCTCCACCTGAGGATGAACAATCCCCTACACACCTACAGGCTTGGCAATGCCAACCTGATTTGAACTGTGAATGAAAGGGACCTGAGGATAATAACTGACCACAGTATGAACATGAGCCAGCAGTGCGACGCTGTAGCCAGAAGGGCTAACAGTATCCTGGTGTGCATCAATTGATGCATGTCCAGAAATACCAAAGAAGTGATTCTCCCACTGTACTTGGCATTGGTGAGACCACAGCTGGAGTACTGTGCATCTTGTTGATCTAATAAAAGATGTCATCTCTACTACTAGTCCTTATTGTGTTTCCCTCTAGACCAATACGGCTACAACCTGGCTACCTGACACATGGAAGATATCAAATTTTAGCCAATTAAAAAAAAAAAGAGATCTTAATATTTTCCAAAGCAGGAAGCAACTGTGACTACCTGAAACCTGAGATCCTGCTCCTGCCTTTGTTTCAAGGTAATTTACATCATCACAGATCCTCACAGGAGGTGAGAGGCTTCATACCAGCTGACTGCCCAGAGGAGTTTTCTGTCTATTGACTCCTCTGTGAAATCCTGTGAAATATGAACTTTCATTTCTATGCAGGACAACTTTTACAATCTTTTCTCCAATGCCTGATGAAGGGTGTTTGTGCCCAAACGTTTGTAATTAAAGATTTTTTTGGTAAAAATATTTGTCTAATAAAAGATATCATCATATAATCAGAGATTTGCATGGCAAGCCATATGAGGAAAGGCTGAAGGATCTGGGAATCTTTGGCCTGAAAAAGAGAAGGCTGAGAGGGGACTTGTTAGCAGCTTACACCAGGGCACTTCTGAGGAGCTTTACTGTTATTAACAACTACTATTAATAGTAGTAATATTGATAGACTGCAGGCTCCCAGGGTCAAAGACTATTTCATCATACTTTTTCATAAAGTGTAAAAAAACATTACTGATGTTATATATAACTTATAGAATCCTATAGAACTCGACATTGATACCTTTCTAATGCTGCAATTCAGTCACCCAGATGCAAAATATATAGATATATACCTCTAAGAACAGCAAATAATATATATTTATTCTTTCCTTCTCAGGACTGAAACTCTGTATCTAAAAGTATGACCTGCTCTAACTTAAACTAAAAAGGTGCTTTTCTTTTAACAGGATGCTAGTAGCAGACTCTTTAATGTCCTTAGATGATTAATTGTTCTGAATATTTATTCTAGACCTTTAATATGATACTTTATAGTGCATTATCTTATACAAAAACTACATTAAGATGCAGTTACATTTTAAAGATAACTCAGTATTTTAAACACAGTATTTATATTTAATACCAGGCTTCCAGGTGAAACCTGGAGGAAAGAAGTTGCACTCTTCCAAATGCTGTATAGCACAGTGCTGTCAACACAAGGGGTACTTACACACGTGGGGAGCCTGCTCTGATGTGCTGGAAATCCAGGGAATTGCAGCTGGAAATGCAGACTCGATTTATTGGGCACGTCCAGATGAGCACACATGTGCTTCTTGCCCTGCCTCAAACCTAGGGATTTTTCAGTGGTCTTTTGTTTTACTTGTGGCAGAACATGGATTTGGGGAGTGACTTTAAGATTTTTTTATCAGGGATTTTTCATGTTTCTAATAGGGAACACCAGAATTCCTGCT
>NW_005842803.1:153612-158184 GCF_000455745.1 Alligator sinensis
AGCCCAGCCCTGCAACCACAGTCCACTGGCAGCTGGCCCAGAGGGGCAGATGCCTCTACTGGCTCTGCAGTCCCCATTCGAGTCTGGCAGGTGCACAGCAGGTCACAGCCAGGCAGCAGCTCCTACTGCCAGACTGCTGCAGTGGGTAGAGGGTGCAGGGAACTCTCAGGGCTGCTTCAGCAGTCCAGCTGGCACAAGGGGTAGTGTCCCCAGGTACCAATTGGCTGGGCCTCAGAAGCTCCTGAGAGCTAGTAGCCCTGAGCTACTTCCCAGGGGGGTTTTAATACTGCTGGGGCCAGGACAGGGTAGCTTTTTATACTGCTGGGGACAGCTCAGGTGCTGGCCCTAGGCTGTAGCTCCCCCTGGCAGAAGATCCAGGAGGGTCCAGGCAGGGTTATTTTGTTGCTAGTGGCACAATTTGCTTCACAACAAAGTGTAATTGCACTGAAACAAAAAGCCCCAGCTCAAATTTGCATGGCTTTTATTTGAGCTGCTGCAAGCGCACATACTTTCATGTGTGGATGCGCCCATTGAGTCTGTTGGAGCACATAAATTGACATGTTCTTGCAGCTTCATGATTCATGTTTATCAGAGATGCAGTGCACCTTCACACTGAGAAAATGGTGGCAGTGTACTTTGAACTAAAACATGTCCAATGTGTGTTTGTTCAAAGTGTACCACTGCCATTTTCTCAGTGTGGGGACGTCCTGTGTCACTGATTCATGTGATGTGCAGGCACTTTTGATTTGTGTGGTTCACTAATGAAAAGTGCCTGGTGCCATATTCAGACCATATGTAAAAATGTGCAAGATGTTTAACAATTATCATGAGGACATTCATAAAGATCACATATAGCTCTGCCCTCTTTGGACTCAGGACCTAGTTGGTATGATTATCCAAACACACCAATGGACTCTTCTGAACTCAGGTGTTTCTCAACCTCTGTGAAGTTCATATGCCCACTGAGCCTCACATAACATAGCTAGCCTTTACAGAGACCCAGAACCTCTACTGGTCTTGGGACCCAGGGACCTTCAGGCCTGGATTTTACCATTGTGGTTAGCTCAAGCTGCATGCTTAGCTTGAATTGTGGTTTAGACATGCACCCAGTGAAAAGAAGCAGATGGAAAAATGCTATCTCTGACTAAAAGTAATCAGGAAGTTGGCTAACTAAATTGACTATATATTGTGTAGGCAAAAGAGGAACAGTCAGAGAAAAACCTACCCCCACCTAAGAATGAAAAATAAATAAATAAAGCTCAGGATAGAAAATTCCAGATAAAAGTAACCATATTTGGCAAACAAGCAAGATTATTACTATGAATTAATAAGAAGGTTTAAGTTAATTTTATCTATTAAGAAAGATGTATAATATATAAAGAGAGATAAGAGAAAGCCTGAAGGGAGCCTGTCATTAATCCAAGATCAACATCAGACATGGGAGCCAGGAGCCCTAGCACAAGACATCATGGCCTGATCAACCAGTGAACTCACGATCATGATAGTGTAGGGTGGTGAGCATTTGCTTTGACTAGCAACAGTTTTAAAATTATAACTGCAAAAATTGCTTTATTTTAATTTAGCATTGAATCTGATAGGATTCAATAAACTTGCTTATAGTTTTGGACAATTGTGTCTTAATCTCCTTACTTGGTATAGAACCCATAATAGTGTTGCTGGGCACAACACTGGGTATTATTTGTTTTTATACAATTTACTCAATTTCAAGGCAAGGGTGTTTTTTTTCCGCCCCTAATTACCCTCTAAGGCCTTGACCTGTGGGTTGGGGCCAAAGTCAAAGTTGCTGCCTGCCTACTCTCCCATGACTTCTGCCTCCTCTGCCTGTCCCCTTTGTGGCCTTGCGCCCCTCTTCTCCCCATCACTTGTCTTTTCTCTGGTATCAGGAGGCTCTGTCCACACTCCAGCCCCAGAAATGCCAAATCACTGACATTGCTCCAGGGCTGGAATGGGATGGGACCAGAGCAAGTGTGTGCTCCATGCCCCAGGATGGAGTTTGGATGGAGCCCGTTGGATCCAGATCAAGGTTGGGAGGGATGGAGGGTGCTGAGGAAGAGAGAGAGAAGGATGTGTAGGAGGTGGGGGCAATGCTGGTGGGGAACTGGCCTTGGGGAGGGAGGGGGGGATGGCATGCAGCAGGGAGGGGAAGGTGTGTCAAGTCAGGTAACACTGTTTGACCCTTCCCCTACTGTCTGTCCCTCTACTGCCTTTGACTGCTTTCCCTGCTGCAGGAGTTGGGGGAATATAATTTTAAATGACACTGCAATAATTAGATTCTATATATGGACAATTATAATAAATTGGGAGTTGCCTTAAATTCAGCATCATCTTGGATTTGGGTAAACATGGTAATTGACGGATGCAATATTTCTTGTATGCTTTACTGCTCTTTCACTAATTGCAAATTATGTGGATATTCATCATCCGAATCTTCTTTCCCTTCTTTACTTGCTTTGATGAAATGCAAAACATTATCATGGTACTTCTGTGTTAGCTCTTATTAAGATAAATTGGAACTTTTCAAAATTATTCTTATAAGCTTGTCTAATACTGGCCAGTCAGTTCATGTTTCACACATAGTTCATATTTTGAGGCTATCCTGATATCCATAAGAGCAACAAACTAAAAATCAAACTTGTTTTCCCAGTTAAATTCTAAGTAGTACTTACTTCTCAGTGGGTATGTCTACACATGCATTTAAGCACACCTAAATTTAATTCACATTAACTTAATGTGCATTAAGCAGGTTTAGGCAGGTGTCTACATGTGCAGGCATTAAAACATGTTAACACTCTGTGTGAACCAACTTGGGACTAAAGTTAGTCCCAAGTCAGTCCTCACACACAGCATTAATGACCTAAACTATTCATGCCTAAATTTGATACCTGTCTTTGCATAAGTTTGATACCTAAATTCACCATTTTAATGCATATTAAGGGCATGCATGTGTAGATGCACACCCTTAATGCACATTAACTTAAGCTAAGGCATATTACAGTGTCACATGTGGACAAGCCCAGTGGGCTCATCTACATGTTCATTAATGCACTTCTGCTAATGTGTATTACATTTAGTATCTCCGAGCATTTTTACAAGTGTTCTGGGATATGGGGTGGAGGGGGGTGCACTTTAACTAGCAAGCTGTGCTAATTAAAAGCACCTGAGCATCACATGTATCAGCATCTCCAGCAGAGAAATGTTCTGGCAGCTTCATGATGCCAGAATGGAAAATGGTGGCAGGGTGCCATGATGAAAATGAAACACCACTAAGATAGACACACACACACACACACACACACACACGTTTTTCTCTTTGCCTTGGATTCCTGGCTTAATTGATCCCTACATTGATACTGCCAAGCTAGTGAACTCAGAGAGCTATACCTTTTCTGCAACAACACTGTCCTCTCACCTCCTGGATTCACCTCTGGCTAGAAACAGGGACTATAGCTTAATCTGACTCAAGGAAACTCAGAAGTACACAAATCCAAAGTATAAATCCAAACACAGCAGCCTGCTTTAGGTCTGACAGGAGGAACTTGATCAAAACAGCGATGCAGCACAATTGGATTTAATAAAATATAAGAACATAAGACTTGCCATTTACTGCATGAGACCATAGGTTCATTTTGCCCAGTATCCTTTGTAGTACATTGAGAGAAAGTAGATATGGAAATGGAGACCAAACTAGATATGACTAGGGTTTTTGTTTTGCTTTCCCACTGTTCATTTCTGACTTGCAGCTGACAGCATTTAAGGTATAATAAGTTCTAATTCAGAGACTGTATCCCTGACTCCCATACTCAGGAGCTACAGATGCCTCTTTCTTCCAAGAATTTGTGCAATCCTCTGGCTAAATTGTCAGCTTCCACAACATCTGGTGGCAATGTGTTTCACACCTCAAGGTGAAATTAAGATTAATCCTTTAACAGGTCCAAATACATGTCTATTCAGTTACTAGTATCTTTCTAAGATCACTGATGAAGATGCTAATAAATAGTAAATATGAAAGGACTCAGCTCATGTGGTAGTTATATTGAGAACACAAACTCTTTTTACAGGATACTGTACTTAACAGTCATAATATTGAACATTTCTAAAGTGATAGTCCAGTGTAAATTTACTACCTAATTTACATTTAATTTAAACCCTCATCAAATGTGCAAGCAAAGGCCCAGTGGCACTTGTGGCATGAAAGGCAGTGTAATTATGTGAATTGCACCTCAGAGCCCATCATGCTGTATTGCTGGTGCAGGGGAAGCCCAGGATTGCTATCTCCAGCTCCCCCTGCACCAGCAAGTAAAAAGCTCCCACAGATGGAAGCCCCATGGGCATTCTTGGCCACATGTTCAATTAGTTATATGATAGGAGTCAACCACAAAGTTATTGCCAGGGATCCTGGTTTTCTCTGATTAAAAAAAACCCCAATTTTCATATTTAAAAAAACTGAAGAAAAAATACTTTTGTTTCTGTGATTAAAATGAAAAACCACTGTATGTGGGGATTTTAGACCTAAACATTGTGGGGGGGGGGGGGGGGGGGGGTTTTACCACC
>NW_005842803.1:158194-171786 GCF_000455745.1 Alligator sinensis
ACTGAGAGAGAGAGAGAGAGGTGTTTTAGGTTACTTTTTTAAATCCAAAAATTTGGGGATTTTTTTTTTTTATCAGAAAAAACCAGGATCCCTGATTATTAGACAAGTTGTACAAGCTTTCTGGTCCTCAATTCTGTAAAATAGAGATGATGTTATTTTTTTAACACTGCAGGTGTGTTTAGAGAAGAACTCGGTAATTACTTTGTGATACCCAGAGTATATTATTGTACAAAATGAAACATTTATATATATATATTTTTCCCTCTGAGTAGTATAAGGGTGGGATGAGGTAAGGTAAAAGACATCCCAAATCTTTTAAATTGATAGAAATATTCAACAGATGTCTTCTTCACTGAACTGAATAAAGGAGGTGTCCCATAGGAAAATATAATGTGATTAGGCCAAAAATATGAATGTAATGCATACATAAGGAAAAAAAAAACAGAATAAAAATTGCACAGGAAGCTCTAATTTTGTCACTTTTGATTTGTCACTTCCCAACCAACCCTGAGGGAATTTTAGTGCAATTATGCTGTATAGAATATAAAATAACATTCAGATAATTGAGCCCAGACTAGTAAATTTCTTATATATCCATATGAGATGGAATTCATATCCTATGTATCAGATTTTAGGATATATGAACTGTGTTCATTTATAAATTATGTCAAAACATATGCCTTCTATTTGATTCAGTTGAATGTCAGCACTTGAAGGCTGTTTTTGTTTGTGTGTTTTCTTCTGGGGGTTTTGAGTAAACCACAAAATAAAGACCCCTGATAATATAATTGCTGACTTACAAACATTAAAAAGGCATTTCCACAGTTACTAAAGTCCAGATGTGTTAAACTTCAGTTACCCTGTATATGTTTCAAATATATTTTATATAAAAATTTACTAAAGGAAAGTGCTGAGTTAAAAATAATTCATTTCTTGCTGCTGTGGAGTGATTGTCATAAAACCTCTAAATCTGACACAGACATTTTGGACAGATTATTTTATTCAAATATAATTTAAGATAGATAACATTCATCCTGAAGCTTCCCAAAAAGCAATTATGCAAAATAGAAGACCACTTGAGTAAGTATAATTCAAAGCTTTAAATGATTAGCAAGGTGTAATCTATGACATAATGGAAACTTAGAGAATAGCCATCAATGGCAAATTTCAATTAAAATAAAAAAAATTACAAAGCAAACAAAACAAAAGAAAAATATACTTTATAGTTCAGAAGCATTGCTGCTAAATAATGTTTAACAAATTAGCAAATAAGTGAGCACAGTTTCTTAGTCAAATCAAGGGGAATTATGCAGTTGAGTCACATATCTATCCAAAGCAAAAACCACTTAGAAAGGAAATGTCAGTGAATCACACAGATGTGATCACTTTGATGATGCTTTCTTAAAATAATGACATTTAATTTGGTAAAATTAATGTTTGAAAGGAGACAGCAGTTCTTTCCCTTTCCAGTAATACTCACAAAAATTAAATGATGCAAAATAATTCTGAGTTTCTCTCTTTATCTAATAAAAGATTTGGAAGAATGTTAGCAACAGCCTCCCAGAAAATCATGATAGGATAGATCCACAACGTAACACTAGAATATGACAGCAAGGGGCATAAGTCGTATTAAAGGGTAGTGTAGCAGGGAGCCAGAGGCTCCCCATTACTTTAAGGAAACACCAACAGTACAGAGAGCTTGAGGTGGGATAATATGTCTGTTAAGTGTAATAGAAGAACAGGCAGCCTAGGTATTTTAAGCTGGGAGTGCTTACTGTGGAGTTCACTGTTCTGGAATAGTACAATAGAACAGAGACTGCTTGGGACAGCAGAAATACTGCTGAAGAACTAGTTGTCCTGCAGTAATACCAGAGAGCAGGGTTATAGCTCCTATCTCAGTAACGGTAAGGTGTGCTAGAAGTCAGCCAGTCTAAAAGAGGACACCTTTGGTCACTGGGGGACGTCTCATGACCCTCAGGGTCTGGGCTTAGGCAGCATATAAGCTCAGGACTTGAACCTATGAGGTAGTTGGTCTTGCAGGCTGCCAGGAAAGGAGCTCCATTCCATAGACTGTGGCTGAAAGACTACCTGGGGGATCCTAAATGCTAAGCAAGCTATAAGTAAGGGGTAGGAGGCCTGCAAAAGAGGTAAACGCTATTATGCAACCAATATGCATTTGGTTTCAGTTATAGCTAAGGGCTTGCCTTTTGAATATTTATACTGGTGGTTTGGGTGGGACTATCAGGAGAGGTTGGAGAACCCAGTGGTGCCTGGAGTCTGGGGGAATGTGTTTGCTTTGAGTCCTGCCAGAGACCAGGCTCTGGGGTATTGACAGGAACCAAACAAGAAGGGGTTGGAGTCTAAGCTATAGGAAGCAATGACCCTAGAGGGGTGAAAACCAGGATCAGGGCCAGTGGGACCAAGGCCCCATGAAGGGTGGGAAGTTGGAAAGCAGTGGATACAGGGTCAGGAGTTCACATTGATAGAGGGGCAAGGCCTAAGCCCTAGAGGCTTGAGTGGACAAGGAGGACAAGACCTGAGTCCTTGAGCAGGTGAGACCTAATTCCTAGGGGGCTGAGAACAGGGCTGGTGGCCCAAACTAATAAGGATGTGACAGTAGCTGGGTCCCAGAATGGCTCCAGCTGTTGTCCATCCCAATAGGCCTAAGCAAAAAGAAGCCAGTGAGAAAAGTTTTGGAGCCCTAAAGCACTAAGGCCCCAACAAGGGAACTTAAGGCCTAGAATAGCTTCATACAGGACTGAATACCCACTGAAATGATGAAGCAGTAACACTTGCAAGGCATGGGCATGACTGTAGGGGAGGTTGGTGGCTATGAATAGCCATTAGGTGATTGTATCCTGGAAGTTGTGGATGGGTCAGAAAGACCAGGATTAAAATTTAAGGGCAGAATAAAGGCAGGAGACCCGAGGCCACCAGGGAGCATCATGGTTGCCCCTGGGACTCAGCCCTGCTACAGCAAGAAAGTTGGCTTCTTTTGGCTCTGCCCACCTTCAGAGCTCTGTAACAGGCTAGGAAATAATCAGTTAGTCTAAGATTATTAAAGAGGAAGGGTGGGAGAAGGTGTAGAGATTGGTATATGGGACCTGCAGAGACCTCTAATGAGTACTGACTGTGTTGCAGAAGCCAGAAATGTAAAGAAGTGGTCCAGGTGGTTATTAAAGCTAATCTCTAAGGAAAGTAACCCATAGGATACAACTTTGAGGCTATCTAGGGACCTGGATCTAGTGAAGTCGGGTGGGCCTGGGTCTCTCATACATCTTCCTGTGCCTGAATGACAGTAGAAGGAGCTCTATTCATGTCTACACATGTGATTTAATGAGCATTAGCCCATTTTAAAGTGCATTAAAGCATGACTGAAAAAATGTGCTATTTAGTTAATGTAAATTAAGATAGGCTAATGTGCATTAAACATCACTTAAACTGTATTATTTAGTTCTTGCATTTTAAGACAAACTCATTCACATTTTCCTTGTACCTCACAATGGAGGTACTAGATTTAATGTGCAATAATTGAAGTGTGTTAATGCACATTTAGAGGCACTCAGTAGTATGGAAAACAAGTGCACTTCATGAAACTGGGGAATAGTGAGTCTGAAAGAACATAATATTCATGAAGAGTAAGGTGCAATAGAAGTCACAAGAGAGACTGCTAGATCTCTAAGGATTGTCCAGATAAGAGAACTGAGAATCTAAAATAGGTCTTCATTTTACTGAAGGGCTGGAAGATTAGGAAAGCTTTGTGTACAAGAATACAGTGATGTGGAGCCCAGAATGTTAACTTCTGAGGCGTAAGATGGCTGGAAGAGAAGCTGCAAAGCTTTTGGTAGGCTATCTGAAAAGAGGCAAGAATCATGGTATTGTAAAGTATTTATTCTGACCAGTACTAACACGTGATTAGGAATAGCATGCCTAAAATGCTCTTCTAACTGCAGAGTAAACTAGAAGAATAACAAAACTGTGGTGAATTTGACAGACTTAGGAGGCATCAGATCTCTGTCCCTGAGATTGTAGGATTTAGGTATGAAATTAGTGTCATCTTAAAATAATTAAAAATGTAGGCTTTTCAATACACAAACATTCTAATGTTTGGATTAATAATATTTAAAAAGAATTGCCAACACTTACTATTGAGCTGAAATGCCTGGTAAATGTGTGATGGGAATGATTTCAGACCCCTAAAATTTCATGACTAATAAAATGAAGAATTAATTGGTTGATGAAGTCATCAACTTTTAAAAAACTAATTCACATTGAAATCACTCTGCATTAATTTAAAGTTTTTAGTACAAGTGTAATACTAGAAATTGCATTAATAATTAAGTTCAGAGAAGCAAAATTCTTCAGGTACAAATCTATGAAAATCCTGTTCAAAGGGAACATGTATACCATGAAGGCAGTACAACAGAATAGGGTCCATCAGACAAAGAGAAGGAAAAGCATCTTTGTGTATAGGCTTTCTAACATAGTGAAGAGGCTTTTAATCCAGGTTCTCCAGGGAACTAAAAGAAAAAGTCAGAGGTAATTAAACAGCCTGGGAACCTGGATAAAAAAAAGAGTAAGGTAGAGAATAATGGAAGATTTGGCAATGTTATTAGAATATAGGACAATCAATTTGATATCGGAAATGTTTATAAATGAATGTGAAAAGTATGAGTAACAAACAGGAAGAATTGGAGGTCCTACTAAAAGAACTATGATATCTTTGGGATTACACAGATATATGGTGGGATAGTACATATGACCAGAGTACTGGATGGGTGTAGCTTGTTCAGGAAGGTTAGATGCAGGGGGAAGGAGTAGGTGCCTGTGCGTGTATGCCTGCTGTGCGTGCATGCCCGTGTGTGTGTGTGATGCATACATGTTCAGAGGTGAAGTATGAAATAGAAGGTAGTTCTGTTAAAAGTCTCTGGGTAAATGACAGAGGGGAAAACCAGCTTGGGGATGTCTTGGTAGCCATCTGCTATAGGACACCAAGCAGGAGGAAGAGGTGAATGAAGCCTTCTTGAAATGTCTAATGGAAGCTTTCAAGATGCAGGATTTGTTTTTCATTGGGACTTTAATCATCAGGAAACTTCTGGGAACTTAACCCAGCAGAGTTCAAAAGTCCAGTAAGTTCTTGGACTCTGTGAGAATAACTCTTTGATACAGATGATAGAGGTCAACTTGGTGGATGGAGGTTTTCTTTTTGACATACTTCTCACAACAGGGATAAATTACTTGAGAATGAAAAGGTGGAAGTTAACTTGGGTGACAGTAACATTGATGCCTACACAGTCAGATGGGTTGCAAATTGGCTAGAGGGCTGCACCCAGAGAGGAGTGGTGGATGGATCATTTTCCACCTGGAGGGATGTGGGCAGTAGAGTCCCCCAGGACTCAGTCCTCGGGCCCATACTGTTCGACATCTTTATCAGCAACTTGGATGATGGGGTGAAAAGCATCTTGTTCAAATTCACAGATGACACTAAGATGTGGGGAGAGTTGGGCATGCTAGAAGGGAGGGACAGGCTACAAATAGATCTGGACAGGGGTGGGCAGATGAGAATAGGATGGGATTCAATAATGACAAGTGCAAGGTACTGCATCTAGAGAGAAAAAACTAGCAGCATACCTACAGGCTTGGGAACTCCCTTCTTATCAGCACAGAGGCAGAAAGGGATCTTGGAGTCATTATTCATTCCCAGATGAGCACAGGCCACCAATGTGAGGATGTGGTCAGTAAGGCTAACCGCACCTTGTCATGCATCCACAGATGCATCATGGGGAGTTCCAATGAGGTGATCCTCCCCCTCTATGCCACAGTTGGAGTAACTGGAGTAAACCAGTTCTGGGTGCCGCGCTTCAGGAGGGATGTGGACAGCATTGAGAGGGTCCAGAGGAGGGCCACTCATATGGTCGGAGGCAGCAGGGCAGGCCCTACGAGGAGAGGCTATGGGACCTAAACCTGTTCAGCCTCCACAAGAGAAGGCTGAGAGGGGATCTGGTGGCCGTCTATAAACTTACCAGTGCGGACCAGCGGAGAATGGGAGAGGCCCTGTTCCCCCAAGAACTACCTGGAGTAACTAGGAATAATGACCACAAGATGATTGAGAGTAGGTTCAGGCTAGACATCAAGAGGCACTACTTCACAGCCAGGGTGGCTAGGATCTGGAACCAACTTCCAAGGGAAGTGGTGCTTGCTCCTATCTTGGGGGTCTTCAAAAGGAGACTAGATAATCACATAGCAGGGGTCATTTGATCCCAGCATTCTTTTCTGCCCGTGACAGGGTGTCAGCCTTGATGATTTGCTCAGGTCTCTTCTGATCTTATCAACTATGAAACAGTGAGCATGAGATGACTGAGTTAAGATCCTAAGGGGAATAAAGAAGAAGAGCAGCAGAGTAAGGACACTGGATTTCACGTAGGGGTGCACTGGTAGAGATTTTGGGGGCTGATACCAATGGCCAATTTTTAACAAGCCATATTAGCCAATACCAATCCAATTCCAATGTGCAGCCCCTCACTGTGGAAAGCGGCATCTGGTTGGTAAGTCTGTTGTGAGGGAAGGAGTGGGGGGAGGGAAGTGGCATGAGGGGGCCAGATTGAGGCCCCAGCAGTGGGGCAGAGGCAGGTGCTGTCCAGTGGGGGCAGGGAAGGTCAGGAAACGGGATGGAGCTGCAGCTCTTAGGGGGCTGCATGGAGGGGTTGTCAGCTCCTGCTATTGTGCACATGTTGGGAGGGCATGGAGTGTACTCCCATTGCAGCCTGGGACCAGGGATGGCATTGGGCTCTTCCCAGTGAGGTAGCTAGGCTGAGCTGCACTTAGGAGATGCTTTGACATTAAGAAGTAAGGTGGCTGCAACAAAAACATGGAGGAAATTGTATGAAAAGTTTTGCTTCATTATGAACGTATCAGGAGGCTTTTCAAAAGTTTAAGGTGTGGATGTCTTTGTTTTTTTGCTTTTTTTTCCTTCTGGGAAAGGGAAGGGAATGTGGCAGGGGGATGGGTAGAAAGTAATAAGCTGATACACTGATTCAGGTGAAAAACATGATGCAAATTTGGAAGTACACCTAGAAACAGGTCTTAATGGCACTTTCTGGGAAAGCTGCGTAACAAGGGGAATCCTTGAGAACATGGAATTTGTTAACTTTTCTCACAGATACAACAGTGACCAAAAGGGCTATCTAGAGAGCAATACAGTGTAAAGAACACAAAGGTCATATGAATTATGTAGGGTCAGTATTATGGCCCATGTCAGAAGGGTTCATTATAGGGATCCTGGTTTTCTGATTTTAAAAAAAAAATCCCTAATGTTCAGATTTTAAAAAGTGAAAGTGAAGCAAAAAAAAATTTTTTTTAATTCAGAATTAAACACCGGGGACTCTTCAGCCTAGAAGGAGCTAGAAGAGCCAAATCTGTGAAACACCTTTCCTCTTTCTCTCATACTGGGCTTGGACAAATGAAATATTACTCATACTGGGTATGTGGAATTGCAAATCAAACCGCCCTGTGTGTCATATGGGGTCATTGCTCACTGGCATGTTTTCAAGCAGCAGTGTGGTTTTTTTCACTTGGCAGAGGTGGAGTGTAACAATTTCCTAACTGCCTCTAGGATGACAGAATTTCAGAAACAAGCCACTTTTACTGCCTTTCTCTGGGCTAAGCATAATTCAGCATGATTGGTGGATTTTTGGCTTTAGTCTTTAGATCAATATATAGTGTAATGAATAAAAAGCATGCAGGAATGAAACATAGATGTAACATGGACATAGTCCCTGTGTTTTGACAACACTATTTTTAAAATTGACTTCCCAAGCATTTCTTTTTCACCTCTTATTTTCTGTGCCATTTTTGTTACTAATAATCTATTCTTTCTTCTTTGTTTTTTTTTTGTTTTTCTCTTTTCAGTCTGTATCATTCTGTTATTTCAATGTCTCCCTTGTTTATCTTCTGTGATCCGATAAGCCCAGACATTAGAGAAAATGGTGCTGCAAATTGATACCCATATAAAATAATTTTATAAGGAAAGTATATTTTAAGTGTTACATGTATCTTAATAATACCTACTATTCAAACTGAACGGTTCAGAACAAGCAGACAGGAAGATATTTCCAGTGGCACTGTGACAGACATGCAATCAAACTTTTGACAAGTAGTTTTTATATCTGTGGAGATGTGAATATGATTTCCCACAGCTTTTTAAGATAACACAATTCTTCTGTGCATTGCTTCATAAAGCTGTGGGAAAAAAAAATTCTCCCCGTTCCCTAGAAAAGAACTTTCTAAGGGGCGTCACATAATATGGGTCAGTTGCACCCATAAATATAATACAATGTTTATTTGCTTGCCAACATATTCAATGACATGACCAGAGTCACTTTTGTATTTTTTTTTAAATTCTAAACCAATGCCTTTGCAGCATTCTTGACTTTCCTAGTGTTGTTATTTGAAATGGTTTGAAATATTTCAGGCCTTAAGGCTGGTAAGTTTTCAATGAACCCTATTGTTGCCATGTCAGAGTAAGTTATATTACTCAGTGTACTGTAATGTATCAAAAATGTATTTTTTTGTAAAGAACCACCTAATTATGTAACAAACAATTCAGGATTTTTTTTCCCCTTTTGCTCCACTTTGAATAGAAGCAGCAAGTATATTCTTAATGGAAATATATATTATGCTCATAATTGGCTTTTGACTCACTCATGTTAACAGAGAAGGATGACCTTTATAATCTCGGCTGCAAACAGCATATTTGCTGTTTTCTTACCTAACTTAAAACACTTCGGATAATTATATGGCAAAGCCAAAATATCAAACATATCCAAATTCAAAATAAAACAAGAAAAATATTGATGTTTTTCTTATTTTGATTTACTACATATGGTTGGTATGAGACAACTTAGGTTTTGTTCTCTACACTTTCTGTTTCAGTGTATCCTATAAATACTAACTGACATGAAATTTTCAACATCAGCAATAGTACTCTCCAGAAAATACTGACGAATGAGGTAAATTCTGTAATATTTCCAAATGCCCAAGGAGCTGGTAAAACCGATTGAAAGTTTTCTAATATATATATTTTTTAAAATTATAATGATTTGCAAACCTGAAGTATTTCAATAACCAAACACACCCCATGTGGAATCAGACCACAGATCTCTGTCAGAGATTGGTTGCTAAATAAACAAGTACGTATGTAGAGGGCTATCCAGACTATGTCCCCTATTCCTTTTCCCCTAATAACACCTACAGCTTCAAACAGTAAAAGACCTGCAAAATCCAGATTTTGAGGTTGCACCCATAGTAGGGTGGCCAATTCTGTTTCATAGATTTCGTAGACATTAGGGCTGGAAGGGACCTTGGAAGATCATCAAGTCCGGATTCCTACCTGAAGGGCAAGAAGTCAGCTGTGGTCATAGATTCCCAGCAAGATAAGAATCCAAATTTCTCTTGAAGGTGTTCAATGTAGGTGCTTGAACCACCTCCAGTGGCAGGCTATTCCAGACCTTAGGGGCTTGGACAGTGAAGAAATTCTTCCTTATGTCCAGCCTGAAATGGTCTTGCAGAAGTTTATAATCTTTTGACCTTGCCATCACTTGGGGTGCTCTGGTGAACAATCATTCCCCTAGATCCTGGTGAACACCCATGATAAATTTATAGGTGGCCATCAGATCACCCCTGAGCTTGTACTTTTTCAAGCTAAAGATCCTATAGGTCTCAGCCTGTCATTGTAAGGTCTGTTTTCCTGACCTCTGACCATGCACATGGTTCTTCTCTGGACTCTCTCAAGCTTCTCCACATCCTTTTTGAATTCTGGAGCCCAAAACTGGATGTAGTACTGCAGCTGTGGCCTCACCAAGGCCGAGTACAATGGGAGAATGACGTCCAGGGATTTGCTTGAGAAGCATCTATGGATACAGGCCAGCATTTTGCTCATCTTACTAGCCACAGCATGACATTGAAGGCTTATAGTCATCACATGGTCAATCATGACCCCCAAGTCCTTTTCATCCATAGTGCTAACCAGCGTAGCACTGCTGAGCCTATAAGGATGCTGCAGGTTTTTCTTCCCAAGGTGGACAACATTGCATTTCTCAGTGTTAAACACCATCAGGTTCTTGTCTGCCCATTTCCTGAGCCTGTCAAGGTCAGCCTAGATTGCCCTCCTGTCGTCAGGTGTGAATGCTTTACCCCAGGGTTTGGTATCATTGGTGAACTTGGCCAGTCTGCTTCTGACTCCAGTGTCCATATCATTAATGAAGACGTTGAACAATATAGGTCCAAGGACAGAGCCTTGGGGGACCCCACTGGTCACAGGGCACCATGATGATTGACTTCCATCAACCACTGTCATCTGGGTCTGACCATGGAGCCAATTGCCCAATCAGTGGATCATGGTGGACCCAAGACTGCAGTTGGCCAGTTTTGCCAAGAGGTGATCATGGATAGCAGATCGAAGGCTTTTTTGAAGTCAAGATATATGACATCAATCTCTTTTCCCTTGTCCAGGTGACAGGTCACCTGGTCATAAAAGGAAATAGGATTGGTCAATCAAAACCTACCCGCAACAAACCTGTGCTGGCTATCCCTCAGGATGTTGCCGTCAGCCAGTCTGTTAAGAATGGCCTCTTTAATAATCTTTTCTAAGACCTTCCCCAGGATAGACGTCAGGCTGATGGGCGTGTAGCTTGCCAGATCCATTTTTCTCCATTTCTTGAAGATAGGCACCACATTGGCCTTCTTTCAATCTTCAGCACTTCACCAGAGCACCAGGAGTTCTTGAAGATCCATTCCAGGGGCTGGGCTACGATGCTAGCCAGCTCCTTGAGTACCCTGGGGTGTAGATTGTCAGGGCCAGCTGACTTGAAGGTGTCCAACTTCTCAAGGTGTTCCTTCATGAGGTCAGCATTGATGTAAGGCAGGGTATCTCCCTTACCCGGGCCTCCCTGTCCCGTAGTGGGTAGGGGTGTCCTGTGATAATGATGAAAGACTGATACAAAGTACCCTTTTAATAGGTTGGCTTTTTCCTGGGCATCAGTTATCAGTTGTCCCATCTGGTTTAGCAGGGGTCCAATGTTGCTCTTACTTTTCCTCTGACTCCCCACATATTTAAAAAAGTATTTTTTTTTTATTGTCCTTGATACTTGTAGCTAGTTGGAGTTCTGTGGCAGGCTTGGTTTTTCTCATTCACTCCCTGCCGGCAGGTCTGGAACAGTGTGGAATATTCCTCCTTGGAGGTGGATCCTGTCCTCCATCCTTTGTAGGACTTTCTTTTTAGCTGCAGGAGGTCTGCTAGTTCCCTGGAGAGCCAAGGGGGCTGCTGTGCCCTTTTTCTGCCTTTCCTCTGAGATGGAATAGCATTAGCTTGTGCATCAAGGATCGCTCCCTTGAGGAGCAACCACTCTTCCTGAACTCCGCTCTCCTTGGGGTCATGGTCCCTTAGGGCCTCACTGACAAGCCTCCTGAGTTTGTCAAATTCAGCTTTCCTGATGTCAAGGACTTCTGTTTTGCTGACTGACTTGCCAGCTTTACAGCACATGGTTAAGGTAATGAGCTCATAGCCTCTATCACCCAGCTTCCCATTGATCATTAGGTCACTGATTCAGTCATCCCCAGTTGCCAGTACCAGGTCAAGCAGCGTTTTATCTGTCGTTGGCCTGTAGACCTCTTGTGTTTAAATCTATTCCAGGAGGTTTTATCATATGATGTAATGACATTCATTATGGTGTGCAGATTTTATGTCAGGAAGGCAAATGCACATGACTATTACATTATAAAAACCCATGGGAGTATTGTATAAATCAGATTCAATGTTTAGTATTTATTTTAATGATGGCCCTATAATTTATGTTTTGGGTGACTCACTCTACTGGAGATGAATATCTAATTCCTGTAGACTCCAGGGTAAACCTGGGAGTTTTCAAGCCTAATTTAGCTATCAAGTTTAACATGCCTGATTACCAGGGATTCTGGTTTTCTCTGATTAAAAAAAAAAAAAATCCCCAATTTTTTTTGGATTAAAAAAGTAACCCAAAATCCACATTTTTCCATGATTTAAAATGAAATGTCATAGATAGATAGATAGATAGATAGATAGATAGATAGAGTGACATTTTAGTGTAGATTTTGGATTAACTTTTAAAAATTTGAAATGGGTATTTTTTATCAGGAAAAAATCATTTCAATCATGTTAAAATGTGGATTTTTGGTTATTTTAATCTGAAAATTGTAGAGAAAATCAGGATCTCTGGTGATCAGGAGAGGTCTGGCATGATGGGATAATTGGAAAAGGGCAAATATAGTGTCCATATTTAAGAAGGTAAAAAGGAGGACCAAGGAAACTACAGACCAGTCAGCCTCATCTCAGTCCCTAGAAAGATCATGGAGCAGGTCCTCAAAGAATCCATTTCTTAGCACTTGGAGGAGGAGAAGGTGGTTAGGAACAATCAGCATGGATTCACTAAGGGCATGTCATGCCCGACAAGCTTATAGACTTCTATGATGAGATGAATGGCTCTGTGGATGTAGGGGAAGCAGTGGCCATAATACACCTTGACCTTAGCAAGGCTTTTGATACATCCTCCCACACCATTCTTGTAAGCAAGCCAAGGAAGTATGGTCTGGATGAATGGACTATAAGGTGGTTGGAAAGCTAACAGGATTGTCAGGTTCAATTTCTAGTTGGCAGCCCGTAGCAAGTGGAGTGTTCCAGGGATCAGTCCTGGGGCTGGTTTTATTCAGTATCTTCATCAATTATCTGGAAGATGGGATGAATTGCATCCACAGCAGATGATACCAAGGCAGGGGGTGTAGTGGGACTACAATTGAAAATGAACTAGACAATTGAAGGATTGGGCCAAAAGAAATATTATGAGGTTTAATAAGGAGAAATGCAAAGTCCTGCACTTAGAATGGAAGAATCCCACGCACTGCTACAGCCTGGGAACCAACGGGCTAAGCAGCAGCTCTACAGAAAAGGACCTGGGGCTTACAGTGGACAATAAGATGGATATTAGTCAGCACTGTGCCTTTGTTGCCAGGAAGGCTAAAAGCATACAGGACTGTGTTTGTAGAAGCATTGCCGGCAGATTGAAGGAAATAATTATTCCTCTCTATTCTGTACTGGGGAGCACACATCTGTAGTACTGTGTCTAGTTTTGGGTCCCCCAATATAGAAAGCATGTGAACAAGTTGAAGACAGTAGAGCAGAAGGCAACAGAAATGGTTTGGCAGCTGGGGAACATGAGTTATGAGCAGAGGCTGAGGAAACTAGGCTTATTATGGAACTTATTATGGCTTATTATGGCACTTATTATTGGCACTTATGCAGACCAAGCCCTATGAGGAGAGACTAGAGAACCTGGACCTTTTCAGCCTCTGCAAGAGAAGGTTGAGAGGCGACCTTGTGGCTGCCTATAAGTTCATCACGGGGGCAGAGAAGGGAATTAGTGAGGTTTTATTCACCAAGGCACCCCCGGGGGTTACAAGAAATAATGGCCACAAGCTAGCAGAGAGCAGATTTAGACTGGACATTAGGAAGAACTTCTTCACAGTTAGAGTGGCCAAGGTCTGGAACGGGCTCCCAAGGGAGG
>NW_005842803.1:171843-173669 GCF_000455745.1 Alligator sinensis
CACTCTTTCCTGCCTATGCAGGGGGTCGGACTCAATGATCTATTGAGGTCCCTCCCGACCCTAACATCTATGAATCTATGAATCTATTTAGTCTGCAGAAGGGAAGACTGAGGGGGGATTTGATAGTAGCCTTTAATTACTGGAAGGTTGATTCCAAAGATTTGATAGATTGTATAGACATTAGGGCGGGAAAGGACCTCATAAGATTATCGGGTCCAGACCATGCCCAAGGGGCAGGAAGTCACCTAGGGTCAAAGGATCCCACCAAGATAAATATCTAAATGTTTCTTGAAAGTGTCCAGAGTAGGTGCTTGCACCACTTCTGGGGGGAGTTTGTTCCAGGCCTTGAGGTCTCAGACAGTGAAGAAGTTTTTCCTTATGTCCAGCCTAAAATGGTCTTGAAGGAGTTTGTAACCGCTGGACCTTGCCATTCCCTGCAGTGCTCTAGTGAACAGGTGTTCCCCCCAGATCCTGATGCAGACCCCTTATGTACTTATAGGTTGCCACCAAGTCATCCCTGAGCTTGCACTTTTCCAGGATGAAGAATATTATGACTCTCAGCCTCTCTTCATAAGGCCTATTCTCTTGCCCTCTGACTGTGTGTGACTCTCCTCTAGACTCTTTCAAGCTTCCCCACATCCTTCCTAAATTGTAGAGCCCATAATTGGATGCAGTACTCCAGCTGCAGCCTCACTATGGCTGATTACAGCAGGAGGATGACATCCTGGGTCTTGTTCA
The DNA here is from genome assembly GCF_000455745.1 of Alligator sinensis. Classification (NCBI taxonomy): domain Eukaryota; kingdom Metazoa; phylum Chordata; order Crocodylia; family Alligatoridae; genus Alligator; species Alligator sinensis. The sequence continues at coordinate 172,582 of NW_005842803.1, forward strand.
AGATGCATCTGTAGATGCAAGCCAGAGTTTTGGTTGCTTTGCCAGCTGCAGTATCGCATTGGTGGCTCATATTCATCTAGTGCTCAATCATGACCCCCAAGTCTCTTTCAGTCATGATGCTAGCAAGTGTAGCATTGCTGAGCCTATAAGTGTGATGTGGGTTTTTATTCCCAAGGTGGAGCACCTTGCAGTTTTCTGGATTGAATGCCATCAGGTTTTCACCCACCTTGCAAGCCTATTGAAGTTGGCCTGGATCACTAGCCTATCTACACGTATAGAGACTCTTCCCCAAAGTTGGGTGTTATCAGCGAATTTGGCCAGTTTGCTTTTGCCTCCAGTGTCCAGATCATTTATGAAGACATTAAAGAGTACAGGTCTAAGAATGGAGTCTTGGAGGACACCACCAGTCACCAAGTGCCATGTTGATTCAGTTCCATCAACTACCACTCTCTGTGTCCAACTTTGGAGCCAGTTCCCCAGCCATCATACTGTAGAGTAGTTGAGGAAAAATTGGGCAACTGCGGCCATGAGGACATCATAGTGCGAAAGGTCAAAGGCTTTTTTAAAGTCCAAATATATAACATCAACTTTTCCCTTTTGTCCAGATGATACAGCAGTGGCTTGCCTCTTGTAGGCCCATAAAATTCTTGGGACAGGTAGAGGTCATCCACACATGTAAGGAAGTTGTGTGACCAATCGAATTCGGCTAAGTGCTCATCCCATGTGATGTCTGGGTACTTGAGGTCTCCCATGATGACTATGTACTGAGAGTGTGCATCTTTGGCCAGTTTCCCTGAGTATTTCTTGGGCAAGCACTTGTTCCTGGTTTGGAGGTCTGTAGTCGACTCCTACCCTTGAATACATTCCCGTTTTATTCTAACCCAAAGGGTCTCCAGTCATCCTCCTTGGGTGTCAATCTCAGCTTGTAGGGATGTGTAGCTCTCCTTCACATAGAGAGCTACACCCCTGCCCCTTTAATTTTTTTTTTTTTTTTTTGGCACAATCTCTCTTGTACAGGGTATCACCATTTATACTGGTAGCCCAGTCATAGGAAGAGTCCCACCAGGTCTCCATGATCCATATGAGAT
>NW_005842803.1:176628-192647 GCF_000455745.1 Alligator sinensis
CACTCTTTCCTGCCTATGCAGGGGGTCGGACTCAATGATCTATTGAGGTCCCTCCCGACCCTAACATCTATGAATCTATGAATCTATTTAGTCTGCAGAAGGGAAGACTGAGGGGGGATTTGATAGTAGCCTTTAATTACTGGAAGGTTGATTCCAAAGATTTGATAGATTGTATAGACATTAGGGCGGGAAAGGACCTCATAAGATTATCGGGTCCAGACCATGCCCAAGGGGCAGGAAGTCACCTAGGGTCAAAGGATCCCACCAAGATAAATATCTAAATGTTTCTTGAAAGTGTCCAGAGTAGGTGCTTGCACCACTTCTGGGGGGAGTTTGTTCCAGGCCTTGAGGTCTCAGACAGTGAAGAAGTTTTTCCTTATGTCCAGCCTAAAATGGTCTTGAAGGAGTTTGTAACCGCTGGACCTTGCCATTCCCTGCAGTGCTCTAGTGAACAGGTGTTCCCCCCAGATCCTGATGCAGACCCCTTATGTACTTATAGGTTGCCACCAAGTCATCCCTGAGCTTGCACTTTTCCAGGATGAAGAATATTATGACTCTCAGCCTCTCTTCATAAGGCCTATTCTCTTGCCCTCTGACTGTGTGTGACTCTCCTCTAGACTCTTTCAAGCTTCCCCACATCCTTCCTAAATTGTAGAGCCCATAATTGGATGCAGTACTCCAGCTGCAGCCTCACTATGGCTGATTACAGCAGGAGGATGACATCCTGGGTCTTGTTCAAGATGCATCTGTAGATGCAAGCCAGAGTTTTGGTTGCTTTGCCAGCTGCAGTATCGCATTGGTGGCTCATATTCATCTAGTGCTCAATCATGACCCCCAAGTCTCTTTCAGTCATGATGCTAGCAAGTGTAGCATTGCTGAGCCTATAAGTGTGATGTGGGTTTTTATTCCCAAGGTGGAGCACCTTGCAGTTTTCTGGATTGAATGCCATCAGGTTTTCACCCACCTTGCAAGCCTATTGAAGTTGGCCTGGATCACTAGCCTATCTACACGTATAGAGACTCTTCCCCAAAGTTGGGTGTTATCAGCGAATTTGGCCAGTTTGCTTTTGCCTCCAGTGTCCAGATCATTTATGAAGACATTAAAGAGTACAGGTCTAAGAATGGAGTCTTGGAGGACACCACCAGTCACCAAGTGCCATGTTGATTCAGTTCCATCAACTACCACTCTCTGTGTCCAACTTTGGAGCCAGTTCCCCAGCCATCATACTGTAGAGTAGTTGAGGAAAAATTGGGCAACTGCGGCCATGAGGACATCATAGTGCGAAAGGTCAAAGGCTTTTTTAAAGTCCAAATATATAACATCAACTTTTCCCTTTTGTCCAGATGATACAGCAGTGGCTTGCCTCTTGTAGGCCCATAAAATTCTTGGGACAGGTAGAGGTCATCCACACATGTAAGGAAGTTGTGTGACCAATCGAATTCGGCTAAGTGCTCATCCCATGTGATGTCTGGGTACTTGAGGTCTCCCATGATGACTATGTACTGAGAGTGTGCATCTTTGGCCAGTTTCCCTGAGTATTTCTTGGGCAAGCACTTGTTCCTGGTTTGGAGGTCTGTAGTCGACTCCTACCCTTGAATACATTCCCGTTTTATTCTAACCCAAAGGGTCTCCAGTCATCCTCCTTGGGTGTCAATCTCAGCTTGTAGGGATGTGTAGCTCTCCTTCACATAGAGAGCTACACCCCTGCCCCTTTAATTTTTTTTTTTTTTTTTTTTGGCACAATCTCTCTTGTACAGGGTATCACCATTTATACTGGTAGCCCAGTCATAGGAAGAGTCCCACCAGGTCTCCATGATCCATATGAGATGGTAGTAATTTCTGTTTAGCAGAATAAACAGTTCTTCCTGTTTATTATCCAAACTCCTAGCATTAGTGTACAGGCACATAAGTGTGCCACTGGAGGCCCTAGGCTTCCTCATACTCATGGAGAAGCTCTGTTCCTGGGCTGGGGTAGGAGTGGGTTCCCTTGAGCATCCTAACCTGCTGGTTTTGCTGTTGATGCTTGGTGATCTTGCTCTGGTGGTTGTCCACACATCCCCCAGCAATCTTAGTTTAAAGCCTGGTTGAGCAAGTCAGGCATTCTGTCTGAGAAGAACTTCTTCCCCAGTGGAGTGAGGTGGAGGCTGTCTCTTCCCAACAGACCACTGCCTCTCTCTCCAAAGAGTGGACTGTGGTCATAGAAGCTGAAGCCTTAATGGTGGTGCCAGCACCACAGTCTTGTGTTTACTACCTAGATTCATTTTTCCCTCTTCTGCTTATGACACGTTACCAGAAGGATCAGGAAAAAACCCACCTGTGGCCCAAAACCCTGAACCCCACTCCCAGAGCCCTGTAGCCACTCATGACCAAGCTGGGATTACTATGAGCTACGTCATTTGTGCCCACATGGTTAAGGAGCATAGGGTAGTGATGGAGTTAGACACTTCTCAGTGGTGGCAGGTGACAGAACAAGGAGCAATGGTCTCAAGTTGAAGCAAGAGAAGTTTAGGTTAGATATTAGAAAGAACTTTCTCACTTATGAGGATAGTAAAACACTGGAAAATACCCAAAGAGATTTTGGAATCTCCATTCTTGGAGGTTTTAAGATCCAGCTAGACAAAGTCATGGCTGGGATGATATAATTGGGGATAGTCCAGCTTTGAGCAGGGCATAGGACTAAATGTCCTCCGGATTCTTTTTTCAACCTATTCTCTATTAGTTTTATGCCTTTGGAAATGAGGCAAACAGGAGAATGAATATAATAGGAGTTTCATATCCAGGATGATGTAGTCAAAACATGAACATTTGGAACTAGACCTTATTTACCATTAAATTCTATAGAGCTACTTTTATGACATGCAGTTGTGAGCAATGAAACATCAGGGTCAGACTGTTCAAGAAGTGCAGTAATTACATGTTCACAGATAATTTATTTTTTTTCCTTCAAGATTTCCAAAAAGTCGTTAGAAATGATTGACTAATTATTGACTAAAACTCCAGGGAGTTTTAGTTTGCTGCCCTACAGCCATGGACTGAAGCACTAGGCTCTGTGTAGCTCAGGGGCTCTGAAGAAAGCCCATGTAGGCAGCCTGACAGCAGCCTGGAAAGGCAGGCTCCACCCAAGAGAAGTGGTGAGCCTGATCTTTTTTGCCTCTGGAGCCTGCCTGTCTGAGTTGTGTGGGGGCCTGGTGCTTCCCTCTGTGACTGTGGTGCCCCTCAGAACCACTCTAGCCAGGTGCCTGCAGGTGGGTGCCATCTGGCGGGGGGGGGGGGGGCCCCCGCCACTGAGGGAAGCCCCCCCCCCCCCCCCCCCCCCGGGCCCCCCCCCCCCAACGGGTGGGCCAGCCAGCAGCCAAGAAGCTTGCCCTCCCCTCCCTGCTGCCAGAGAGGCAGGTAAGTTTGGGTTTGTGCATGACAGGGGTTTAAAGGGCTCTAAATTGAAGCAGTGTTTTTAAAAACCCAGCACTTCAATTTATGGCCCACAATTCATATATACAAGCCCTATTCATCTACACATGCACTCTTGTATAATGAAAGAGAGAGCCAGTGACTTTGCTTAAACCAACAATGGTATAAAAGATTGATAGAATAAAATTGTATCTGTATTATTACTAATGTGTGGTCTGGTGATTAGCAAGGATTCTGGTTTTCTCTGATAAAAAATCCCCAATTTTTGGATAAAGAAAAGGAACCCAAAATCCATATTTTTCCATGATTAAAATGAAACATCACTTTATATATAAGTGGTGCTTCATTTAATCATGGAAAAATGTGAGCTTTGGGTTCTTTTTTATCCAAACATTGAGGATTTTTTTTTTTTTAATTAGAGAACCAGGATACCTGTTAATTAAACACTTTTCTGAGAAGCAAATAACACAGCTTCAAATTCCTTCTAACTTATAATGGCCTAGAACCTTGGTTTCATTCTTCCCTGACAAATACCAGCCAAGCATGATTTTTGTGCAGTTACAGTTGTTTTACTTACTGGCTTTGCATGCCTCCATAGATGAGCATTCTGTGCCACAATCCCCCATAGCCAGAGCACAGACCCACTGAGCATGTTTTGTAGATGTGTGGAGACTAGCATACCCAGAACTGAATCACAAACTCTATGTATGTTTCAAAAAAATTAATTATGCAACTGCACAACTGCCACTGAGCTATGTAAAATGAAACAGATTTAACCCATTTGCAAATTGTACTTATTACTGCAACCCATCTTTGCCTTGAAGATTGCTTGTGGCCACTCAGCTTTTTTGTTTCTCATTCTCTATCGGGTCAATTTTACATAAAACTCAGTTGATTTGCCTGGAGCTACTGCAGATTTGCACATCTGTAGTATGCCAAATTTGACATAATATCTTAACTACAAGAGACTGATTATTCTCTGTTATATCATTAAAAGCAAAAGTCTATGTATGTAAATCTCTTAATTAATTATTCCAGGGGAAAAAGCATATTAAAGATGAAATGCCAGTAGTATTATCTTGAAAAAAACGTATTCAGATTATATAATCCAAAAATATAGCCACAATTTACAGGAAGCAGCCCAACACCTTGTGGAGAATGTACTTTTCCCAAAATAAATGACACTAATACATTTTCTTATCTTTAAAAAATGCGTGTGTGGAGGGGGTGGGGAAGACCCACCCCCCAAACCAAAATAAAAGCATGTAATATATGAATCAGAGGTTTCACTGTCTGTGAAAAGTTACTTCCCAGTAATGAGGTGTTTAATGTTTATGAAGATGTAATATGACTGGGGAGAACACATCTCCACAGAGAACATAGGAATTGAGACACACAAACTATAACTGCCATTTAGAGTCCTGTTAATATTTTTAAATACTTTTTTTAAGCAGAACACTTTTGGCTTTTTAGGATTTTTTGAGTGACAAGTAGAAAGTTTCTATGCAGAACCAATAGTTTTTTGAAGAAACATATTTATGTTTCAAAAACAGGTAAAAAAAATATTTTTTAACAACACTTTTTGACAAGCTACTCTACTAAGTTTGTGTAAAGAAATCAAAATATTTTCTGAAATGCTATGTTGTTATAAACCCCAGTTAATCTTTTTCTTCTCTTTTTGTGTGTGTATATACAATGTCCAAAACTAGACATATGGATCTTGGGTAGGCCTGCACACACACGCATGCATGCACACGTACATGGCAATGTACAAACCTATTAAACAACCACTACAGACATTATTTTTCTTGATTTACATGATTTTTTTATGGAAACATGGTCTGCATTAGGTACTCTGAAGTTATAAACATGAACCCTGGTTTTCTCTGATTTAAAATAAAATCCCCAATTTTTGGTTAAAGTAACCCAAAATCCACATATTTCCATGATTAAAATGAAATGCAGATAGATAGATAGATCGATAAGTGGTGCTTCATTTAAATCACAGAAAAATGTGGATTTGGGGTTACATTTTTAACCAAAAATTGGGGATTTTTTTTGTTTTAAATCAAAGAAATCCAGAGTCCCTGGTTATAAAGCAGACCTCTCTACATAGCACTGAATTTATAAGCTATTTAATTAGTTTAAAAAAAATCATGAAATTCAATTAAATCTGTGATGTTCAGAATTAATACATTGCTTATATTCATTAATTACTTGTGCATGTGACTTCAAAAACACCCCCAAAAAAACAAAACCCTTAATGAAATTGTGAGAATAGTTATCCTTCTTGTTTCCCTACTGATAGCCTTGGTTTCCCTACCTTCTGGCTTTGTTTCCCTACTGATAACCTTTGATGCTTGGACAAACAGTGCACATATACATGAGATGCTACATCACTGTAATGATGAGTTATGGAAACGTCACTCTTCACTATGGCAACATAGCATTAGTGGACATGAATAACTGTGATGCTGCCACTACTGCACAGTAGGAACAAGCTATTGTGCAGTAGCTCGTTGCTACTGGGAACTAGGGTCAGAAGCAACCCATGAGGTGCTGGGACTGGGCATACCGAATGTTACTATGCAGTCATTTACTACTTGCTTTAGTACTAAATGGCTGTGCAGTAATGACTGTGGAGTCAAGCACACGTGTAGACGCATCACAGAGAGACATCCTAGTAAAACTGGTTGTTTTACTAGCATTATGAGCAGGGATCCTGGTTTTCTCTGATAACAAAAAAAAATCTCCAATTTTTTGGATTAAAAAAAAATATATCCCAAAAACCACATTTCCATGATTAAAATGAAACACTGATATACATATCTATATATTAGTGGTGTTTCATTTTAATCATGGGAAAATGTGGATTTGGGTTACTTTTTTAAATCTGAAAATTGGAGATTTTTTTTTTTTTTATCAGAGAACACCAAGATCCCTGATTTATAAGTAGTATTGTTTGTAATATGAGGGCCTTTATTCTACTCTACTCATAGATTCATAGACATTAGCACTGGAAGGGACCTCACAAGATCATTGGGTCCATCCCCCTGCCTAAGGGGCAGGAAGTCTGCTGGGGCCAATGATCCCAGCAAGATAACCATGCAAGTATTTTTTAAAGGTGTCCAGAGTAGGTGCTTGCACCACTTCTGTGGGGAGTCTATTCCAGACTCTGCAGATTTGGATGGTAAAGAATCTTTTTCTTATGTCCAGCCTAAAATGGTCTTCCTAGAGTTTGTGACCATTAGATCTTGTCTTCTTCGTTTGGGGTGCCCTGGTGAACATGTTCTCCCAGTTCCTGGTGCATACGCCTAATATACTTATAGAACACTTATAGGCAATCTGATTACAGGTAGATTGGGAGGAATTTCAAGTATGAATAATACGTCTGTTTCTTTTTAGGTTTGGAAGAATTGCAAACAGTTCTGGAGGCCTGGGGTGAATGTTATGGGTTCAGATATTTTGTCTTGTCAGTTTTAATAAGACCAGCTTCCAATCCTTCTGTATCCAGAATAAATTCATGAGTCCTTTCATGCAAAAGAAGTATTATAAAGTATATATGTTTTGCTAAATCATAGCTTAAATGAAGATTGAATTCACAATAAAGAATTATACTTTTCTAATTTACCATTTTCTGTTTCTTTAAGACTTTGTAAGATGGAAGTGAAAAGTATCTTTCAAATAGCTGTCAAAACATTTAGCCTACCACTGACTTAGTTGTCAATCTATTCTATTTTTCAAACAATATGTCACATGTTGTATTTTCTTTTGTAAGAGAGTCAGTGTTTTTTTTCCAATTTACCATGTAGTATAAAGAAATGAAACCAATCACTGTATCACCATTATCTTGTTTCTGATGGTTGTTTTCATGACATCATGAAGGAGTCTGATTATGGTAACAAATTTTAGGAGGCATCCAAATCTAAACCGGAACATCCTCTCTGTTGATTAAAATCAAAGGTCTTAGCCAGGTCAATGAAGGCCAATATGAAGATCCTGAAATTACTTGCATCCCTTCTCCTGCAGCTGTCTGTTAACAATGGTCTTATTTATTGTATTTCTGAGTTCTCAGAAACCCCATTAGGCCTTAAGTAGAATCTTCTCAATAAGATTACTTTCCTTCCTGAGGAGAATGTAAGCAAGGAACTTCTCAATCTTGTATGAACAGGAGTGCAATACCCTGATAATTGTTTCAATTTGATTTTTCTCCTTTCTTGAATATGATAACAAGTTTGGCTTTTCTCATAAATGGGATGTTAATGTTTCCATTCATATTTTCAGATTTTCGTAATAATGACACATAGCTGATGAGAGGTTTGTTGTTTTTTTTTCCAACTTGCTCATAAATTTCAGCTGGTGTTCCATCAAGAGCACATTCTTTTTCTGTCCTTCATTTGCTTAATGGCTTTCAAGGGAGGTTGGTAAATTGGTGAATCAGCAAGGTAGTCCTTAATGATATGATGTGAAATGGCTTTGATGGAATTATTTTTACATTAGAATTTCAGTTCAGGAGCTCTTGAAAGTGCACCTTCCACTGTGTGTTGATCGTGGAGCTATCTTTAAAGAGCGTTCTTTCATACTTGGACCTCAGAGGGATGGCTTTTTGTGTGCTTGGCCCATATGTAGCTTTGGTTGAGCTGAAGAAACTATGCATATCAGGGTTATCAACACACTTTTGAATCTCTTTCGCATTGTCCTTCCATCACTTGTTTTTTTTTTTGCTCTCAAATCTTTCTCTGGTTCTGGGTTTTCATGTGGCAGTAAGAGTTTTGCTTCTGTTTGGAGATTATGTCAATAAGAGCTTGATTTTTCTCTATTATTCTCATCCAACCAGTCCTGATGTTTCTTTGTGGAGAAGCATAGAGATTATTTGCACACCTCATGGATGCCTTATTTTAAGCTCCCCCAGTGGTTAACAGGGATCCTGGTTTTATATGTTTTTTAAAAAAAATTCCCAGTCTTTGGATTTGAAAAAGTAACCAAATCCAAAATTTTCCATGATTAAAATAAAACACCACTAATATGTAGATATAGTTCGTCTCTATTCTCCAGCTCTTATCCGTTTTTGGTGTTAAAGTACACCAAAATCTAGCTAAACATTGATCAGAAGCTTGTGGGTCATTTGTTTGTCTTCATCATGTCTGGTTTAGGAGGAAATGATGTCATTAGACACATCCAGACAAACATGCACATGCACTTTGTGGCACCTCAAAAGCTGCATATTTGAAGCATGCAGCCAAAATTAGACAATAAGAATCCACGTTATCTTAAAAAAAAAAAGTTAAAAAAATCATGGTCATACATGTGGCTGCAGTATGCACCACCTAAAACCAGAGTCTGACCAGCTGGAGCATAGCCTGGCTCTGTGTATCCAGATTGCCACTGCTTCAGCCCCAGGAGGCCCCCAGAAAAGGCTGCTGAGGCTAGGCCAAGTGCTTGCCCCAGCCTCCCCTACCCCACCCAGGGCAGTAAGCTGCATGCCAGAGCACACACCAGAGCACATACCAAAGCACATGCAGAGGCATACCCTGGGGATAAGTAGTAGCCATTTTTCCCAGAGAAACACATTTACAATACATGTTCATAGATTCATAGTTTGTAAAGCTGGAAGGGACCACAGAAGATCATTGGGTCTGGCCCCCTGCACTAAGCAGGAAAGATAACTGGGGGCAGGTGGCCCTAGCAAGGTGTCTATCTAGTCTTCTCTTGGAGATTTTCAGGGAAGGTGATTGCACCACCTCTGGAGGGAGTTTATTCCACAGTCTAAACCCCCTGACTGTGAAGAAACTTTTCCTAATATTGAGCCTGAATCAATCTTCCAGGAGTTTGTCACCATTACTCCTGGTTTTCCCCTTGGGTGCCCTGGTGAATGGTTGCCTACTAAGCCCTTGATGTACTCCCCTATTGTAGCAATAAGCTTCTACCAGGTCCCCTCTCAGCCTCCTTTTCCTCAGGCTGAAGAGTCCCAGATCCCTCAGCCTTTCCTCGTATGGCTTGCCTTTTAAGACTCTGTTCATATGGGTGGCTCTTCTTCGGAGTCTCTTATGCTTGTCCATGTCCTTGTTAAAGTGTGATGCCCATAACTGGATGCAGTACTCCAGATGCAGTCTTACCAGTGCTGAGTAGAGTGAAAGAATCACCTTCTTGGTTTGCTGGAGATGTATCAATTGATGCACACCAGAGTATTATTTGCCCTACTAGCTACAGCATTGCACTGCCAACTCATTCATACTGTGGTCTATTATTACCCCCAGGTCCCTTTCATTCATGGTGCTAGTCAATTTGGTGCCACCAAGCCTATAGGTGTGTTGGGGGTTGCTCGTCCTGAGGTGGAGCACTTTACATTTATCGACGTTGAACTTCATCAGGCTCCAATTCACCCAACTTGCTAGTCTGTCTAGGTTGGGTGTAGATAGGCTATCTGTAGCCTATCTTCAAGTGTGACCGTGCTCCTCCATAACTTGGTGTCATCCACAAACTTAGCCAGTGTTCTCTTCACCCCCACATCCAAATCATTAATAAAGATGTTGAAAAGTACTGGACCAAGCACTGACTCCGGTGGGACACCACTGCCCGTCAGTGTTTCCTCTAAGCTGCACGGTGTATGCGGCCATGCAGGTGCACCTGGCATCATGGCATGAGTGCACCTGCATGCCCATGCATGCTGCACAGCTTAGAGGGAATGTTGCTGCCTACTTCTCACCAGAATGATACAGATCCATTCACTATGACCCTCTAGGTTCTTTCTTGCATCCAGTTTCTTACCCACCTGTTTTGGAGTTATGCCCAGAATCCTCCAATTTTCTCATGATGACAGTGTGGGATACTAAATCAAAGGTCTTTTAGAAGGTATACAATGTCAACCTGCTCTCATGTCCAGGTGGTGAATTACCTGATCATAGAAGGAGATGAGGTTGGTAAGGCAAGACATGCCCATGACAAAGCCATGCTGCCTGGCATTCAGAAACTTACTTTCTGCAAACTTATTGCAAATAGACTCCTTATGAACATTTATAGGATTTTCCCTAGGATGGAATTTAGGCTGATTGTCCTATAATTACCTGGGTCCTCCCTCCTGCCCTTCGTGTGGATGGACAAACATTGGTCATCTTCCAGTCCTCAGGGACTTCTCCAAAGTGCCACGAGTTGTGAAAGAGTTTCGCTGGGGTTCCAAAATGACTTCCAAAATGACTTCAGCCAGCTCCTTCAGCACTCTTGGATGAAGGATCACCAATATACACCAATTCTATGGCAATAGTAAGGTTATTATTCCTACCATGCTCATCCTCTACACCACCTAGCATGGTTATCCCTTTGCTCTGGTAAAAAAATGAGGTGAAGTAGTTATTCAGGAGTTCAGCTTTCTCCTGGGTACCAGTAACCACCTCTCCTGAGTTTGAGCAATGGCTCCACACTCCCATCTGTTTCCTCCTGTTCCCTATGTACCTAAAGAAGTACACCTTGCTGCCCTTGATTCCCATTACTAATCTAAGTTTGGCCACCCCTTTAGCCTGTCTTATCTGTTCCCTGCAAATGCTGGCCTTTGTGGAATAGTCTTCCTTCATGCCTTCTCCCAGCTTCCATCTGTGTTCATCTGGATGTGGCCATTGGTGGAAATTTGGTACCATAAAGTTACCAAAAAGAAAGCCAGTGTTATTAATCCTCGCACAATTGATTCAGTTATAGAATTTCCAATATAGTTAAATCACAAAATCATGATGTCAGATAAGAAAACATTTTCTTTTTCTTGTTTATATTTTGCAAGAAAAAAACTCCTAGGACCTAAGGTACAGGACAGGGAGTCAGAAAACTGGGTTTCTATAAGAATGCAGACTCCACCACAGAGTTATTGATTTTTCTTTGGTAATTTAATTAAGTAGCTTGTACTTCAGTTTTCCCATCATGAAAATTAGGAAAATCTATTCACCTTATTTGTGCTGTGTTTTTTGGTGGTGTCTCTGATTAAGGAAGTGTATCCTTGCAAACTATTCTCTAGGCTTTCTGCTGCCAATGCTTTCAGAAAAGAGATGAGATTATGAAACCAAACCTGTCTAATTGTTTGGTGTTAAGAATCATATAGGCATTAGGTTTTTGTTTATCCATATATGTGTAGGTGAAGGAGGGAAAATCAGAAGATTTTCCAAAGTGGTCAACTTTTATTTAGGCAGCTGAGAACAATATGCAATGACTGACAGTGCAGATCACTGTTGAACATCTGGAAATTTTATTCAGGTAGCTTGGTACTGAACATTTTGAAAAACATGCTTAAAAATGTGCTTGAAAAGTACTGTTTTTAAAAAGAAATCTGGTCTAAGTATATATACAAGGTGATAATTTGTATTGGTTCTAAATATGTTTTAAAAAATGTTATCCAACAATTCTGTCTCCTATTAAAAAAGCAAGTTAAAATACAGAAAAAGATGTTGATTTTATGCTCATCATTGATTTTGTACAGATTCCTAGTGATGGAATATGCTAAGTAATTAATATGCTGCGTAATTAAAACAACTAACTAAATGAAAGCAAACTAAAGTGCAAATGACTGTTTTACTGAATGGCAAATTTGGCATTTCTCAGAATATGGATAGGAGTTTATGATAATGTACTAATAGCAGAGGTATGGGAGGAAGGTGTGTTTAAGATATTTTGCTACAGCTCCTGAACCATGAGTTCAAGCCCTTTTCTAGACTTGTGCCAAAGGTGTCCTCTGTCAATTCAGCTGTATATGAGTACATAGTCAAAAACATCCAGGCATGATGCTGAACATTTGACTCCTTTGTATGTCATGGGTTACAGACATTATTATGTCTTGACCACATTGACACTATGTGCCAAAGAATTTTTGGATGACCCTTTATCTTAAGTACCTTAGACTCTTGGAATACAGCAAGCAAATTAGTTTTGCAAAGTAGAATGCTTCTTTTCTGTGTAATCCCTTAATCTTTACATATTGAATACAATGAATTCATAAAACTATATTTACACAAATCCAAGAAAACCCCAAATTTAAGATGATCCACAATAACTGGATTCTACATATGGAAATTTTATAAATTTGCTATAATTTTCCATGTATAGAATCTAATTATTGGAAGACTGTGAATATTGTGATATCTATCACGAAGGCAACAAAACAGACCAAAGCAAAATCTTGGATTGTATTAGAGAGATCTTTCATATCTATGGTGGAGAAAGCAAGTGGAAGGGAGGGGGAAAGGTCTCCTATACTAGTCTATATACAAATATGCTAAGGAGGAGAGGGTGTAAGCATATTTTAAGGTAGTTGTGCTTTTTCTATACCCACACATTATATATCATTTTAAAACTTAAACTGTCAAAGCATGTCCTCCTGGCCCCAGTTGGCCAGGAGGTCAGCCACCATCACCTGGGTCCAAGGTGCCAGCTCTGAGCAGGCTCCTCTGCCTGGGTCCTGCCGCTTACCTCCCTAGCAGGAATTCTGATGTTCCCTATTTGAAAACTGAAAAATCCCTGATAAAAAAAAAAAATAAAATCCCGAAGTCACTCTGTAAAATACCCTGAAAGCCATGTTCCTCCACAATTAAAACAAAAAACCCCCACTATATATGTATAGAGAGAGTGACCACTATATAGAGAGAGAGACAGTGAGAGAGAGAGACAGAGAGACAGTGATCAGTTAGGCAATGTTTTATTGATATATTTACAGTGTTAACGCAATTTGGAAGCCTACCAGTGTCTCTATCATCATAATAAAATGAATTCTATATACCTATGTGTTTTGCTGTTTGCCTTTGGTTTTCTTACCATAAAGCATTTAGAGCTCCCTCTGACCCCTTCCCAAACCAGAATGTGGGGACAACTGCCCCTGCAGCCACAGCTCCTGCCAGAAGGTCCCATCCCGTCTGGCAGCTGGGCATGGAGGGTGTGTGCACTGGGAACATCTGGGTGATAGCTGCCCAGATGGCTGGGGAGGAGGCACAAATGGCAGTAGTACCACACAAAGGCCAACTCAGCAGCCACAGCCCACTGGCAGCTGGCTGAGAGGGGCAGATACTGGCTGTGCAGTCCCCATTCAGGTCTGAAAAGTGTGCAGCAGGTTACATCCACGCAGCAGCCCCCACTGCCAGGCTGCTGCTGTTTGTAAAGGGTGCAGGGAACTCTCAGGGCTGCTTTAGTAGTCCAGCTGGCACAAGGGATAGTGTCCCCAGGTACGAATTGGCTGGGCCCCAGAAGATCCTGAGAGCGAGTAGCCCTGATCTACTTGCCAGAGCAGCTTTTTATACTGCTGGGGACAACACAGGTGCTGGGCCTGGGCTGTAGCTCCCCCTGGCAAAAGATCCAGGAGGATCCAGGCAGGGTTATTTTGCCCCAAGTGGCACAATTTCCCCCACACAAAAGTGCATTTTGGGGCACATGCATTGAGGCAAAAAGCCATGGCTCAAATTTGCGCTGCTTCTATTTGAGCTGCTGCAAGTGCACATGCTTGCATGTGTGGATGCACTCAATGAGGACAAAGGAAATTGCTTCCTGCATATTGAATTGTGTTGTATAAACAAAAGAAAGTGAACAAAAGAACAGGTAAGATGTGAGGATGCCGTTAGTGAGTGTTTAAAGAATATAACAAGAACACAGCAAAATTTTGTGAGATTATTGGTTTATCTGAGATCCATACTTCAACCTGCACTGAATATAATATTTACTGTATGTCACTATGTCAGTGATATGTAATTAATTTGTAGTTCAGCACAGAACACTTTATTAGCAAGAAAATTGGTGACCACTTCAAAGCATGTTGCTTACATATAGAGCCACACTATTGAGACTAAATATGGAGATTTCTCTGATCTTATCTGAGTATTGGAAAACTGCATTTTAAAAGAATGCAATTTAACTAAGTTAGTCTATGGCAGTGACTTTTCATAGGTATTATTCACCACAATTTAATCCTGAGATTCTTTGCCTCAGAAATGAATACTGTGATGCTATAAACGAAGACATAATTGCCAGAATTACTGGTTAAGAGGATACTTATAGATAGATAATGTTGCAGATAGTATAGATAGCAAACATGGTAACAAGGATATTTGATATCTGAGTTTCTCAACAGTTTGTCTCTAAGTGGTTTGCCTCCTCATAAATTCATGCATATGAAGGGAATGACTATGCTTCTGCTGCAAAATGTGACTCCAACAGTTGTCATAATCAATGGTGTGAAACTTATTGTAAAAAGACTTTAGAACACCACTATAGACTTAAAAGTGATAACAGGAATGGCTACTAGAAATTGTGTTTTGCCAAGAGTCACATTATGTCCGTCAGACATAGCTTTACCTTTTTAAGATAAACACAGAGGAATTTCCTATCAGAGTAGCTTTTTCAATGACTACCAACAAAAACCAAGGCTAAATCCTTGATAGAGAAGGTATGTACGTGCCACATACTGTGTTGAACATAATCATCTGTATGTTGCACCTAAAATGGTGAAATCATTTGACAACCTGAAAATGCAGCAAACTTTATATAAATTTGACACACAATTTGGCTGAAGATCAAGAAAGCTGCATGTTAAAAGCAAAAGCTGTGGCACAGATGAGGTGAAGTTCTGAGAAATTAAACAAGCTTAAATTGATCAACAGTGGGCATATCTATATGTGCAATTAATGTTCCTCAATAAACTCTGGCACCAAAGTCAGCTGCTCTTGGCTTCAGTATCTTCACATGTGCCTAGGACTGCAGCATTTTGAGTTAGGGCAGTGAGCTCCAGGGCTGCAGCAGGCTCAGGGGGTCAGCCCCAGAATTTGGGTGTGGTGGTGGCACTGGGAGGCAGAGGCACTGGCTGGGATCACAGGCGTGCCTGAAGTGTGAAGCCATGTGATGAACTGCTGACAGCCAGGAGCTGCTTCACTGAGGTCCTCCTGAGGTCCTGGTTACCTTCCACACATGCTTTCTGTGCCATCCCTGACATTACTATCTTATGGAGGAATTAATTAATTTACTGCACACTAATGCCAGACATATGTAGATGGCAACACTTTACTGAGGACCTAATTAGCTCAGCAGTAAAGTGCACATGTAGATGCACCCAGTATTACCTATTTGAATGTGCATTTCAGCCTCAAGAATCCTGTAGTTTTAAACCTTCAGAGAACTCACAGCTACCAAAGAAATCCAGTGTAAAGGATTATATGAGAAAGTATCTTATGTATAAAGCAAAAGTGAAACCACATTTTTTTTTTAATCAGTTGCTTGGGACAAACTTTTTTATTACTAGTAGCAGCAGATTTAGTTGCAAAACTTACAGTAACAGTGATTATGAAATGCTAGTGTTGATAATACTAATTAATTAAAGGGAACAATAGAAAATGACTTCTGAAAAAAATAGTATTTTATGAACTTAGAGAACTGGTTGGCAAGCTTATGGGAAAAGGAGTAAGGGAGGGTTGAAAATTCCTTATAGACAAAATGTTAAGCCACAAGAGCATGCAGTCCCAATGAGAAGGAAAGATAGCAAATGTAGCAAGGGACAACATTGAAACCATTCACTTTTCAGTTACCTGAAGTTCAAAGGAATCACAGCTCATGGACTGCCTCCCCACAGGGCTACAGCCCCCCCCCCCCCCCCCCCCGCC
>NW_005842803.1:192750-193013 GCF_000455745.1 Alligator sinensis
CAGGGGCCACAGGGCCCATGCAGAGGCTACCACCTCCCCACCCACAGGGCCCATATGCCCCCTGCCTGGCCTCATCCCTGCTTGGTCCCCCAGCACCCCCAATGGCTTCCCAGCCCCAGCATCTCAGCACTTGCAAAAACTGGGAAAAAAGCCCTGCACTCACAGGCTGTAGCAGTGGATGTCGGGTCCCTGAGACCTCATGACAAAGCCTCCTCCTATGCATCCCAAACAGCCCTGCACTATCAGTCAACACGGGGTCCCAT
>NW_005842803.1:193123-229530 GCF_000455745.1 Alligator sinensis
GAACAGCACTACACCCATGCCATCTGACAGAGAGTGCCAGGTGGCCAGGGCCAATCACTGCTACCTGCCTGCTGCCCTACGCAGCACAGGGAGGCTCTGCCATGGGGATGGAGCCAGGCAGAGCAGCCTTCAGCGGGGTTGGAGGAGTGGGGAGGTCTGGGGGAGCAGGCAGGAGATGGGGATGGGTGGGACAGTGATCTGGGGTGCTGGGAGAGTGGATAAGAAATGGGGCCAGTGGGTGTCCCCCCATGGTACCCTCCCCCACTACTCTTGTTCCCCCTATGCTTGATTCAGTACTGGGGTGAGGGCCAGCAATATAGATGCTCTTGCTCACTGCTAGCGTGGCTCTGTGGAAGACCTGAGCCTCCATTGCCTCAGGGCACAGTCGGAGACTGTGCCTTGCCCCAGTTTTTTCACCTGGGGCATTTTTTGACCCCTGGATATCTATGGATCTAATTTTGCCCCTGCACTGCAAATTTGCAGCATGGGGAATGCTTTTTTGTTCTCGCATGTGCCTCTTGTAGTGTCTCAAAGGGCTTTGGGATGCTTCAAGAGGTGCGTGCGCGCTCCTTTGGATGTGTCCAAAAAGTTTTAAAAGCCCCAAAAGTTTAATAAAAAAAGAATAGGAGAAGTATCACTACCTTAGCATATTTTCACTCATTCCCAGAAATCAGGAAACTCTAGAGGTATTCTGGGACATTGTCTCTTGAGATATTCTGGTGCATTGTCAAGTGATGCTTTGTCATCCGAGACCCAAATTGAACTCCCCTGTAGAGAGGAAGTAGCAGTTATGTAGTTAGAGCAACTTTAAGTCGGATTTCATGCTACTTATGCATATTTTTAATATTACTTCCCTGCACATAACTCACCTTGTTCTTCTGAAATGCACTTTCAGTCTGGTGAATTCCTAATCTTCTCAGATAACTATGCAATTTCTTGAACAAAATATCATTACTATTCACTGGGGAAGGAGAATGACCTGATCCCTTGGCCCAGTAGCTTGGTCAGGGCATGTGCACGTAGAGTAGGAGACCAAGGTTATAGACCTCCAGTAATGCAGAGGAAATGTGAACTTAATTTTACCTCTCTCCAGCAAAAGTAACTTAACTAAAGCATACTCAAAGAAAACCAAGGGTGGACGATGTGTGGGGCTAAGGGACCTAAATAAGGGTATATTATGTGATTCTAGCATCTGCGTGTATGTGAATGAGTAAAAGGCTGGTCAATTATGAAGGTGTCACAGCCTTGAAAAGGGATGGAAATTTTCCTATTTAGTGACAGCATATAATTTGTAAATCGTTATCAGTTGGTGTAGTTTCATTAACTTCACTGAAGCATATGACTTCTTCCAGATGAGGGTCTTGTATGCTTATAGATATGTTTTAGTATCTACAGTATCCAGTCACATTTATATTATGATCCATTTGTACCATTTTTTATAAATATAAATTATATTAATTAGAGAGATAATTATAAAAATGTTAAAGCATTCTCATAATATTTGTGCACCAATCATGAAATAACCAACTCAACATTTTAAACAATAACTAATTAAAGCCTACCAACAGTGGGCATGTCTAAATAAAACACTTCAATGCATGGAAGGGCAAATTACTGCTCAGTGGGTGCATCTACACATTCATTAATGCACAGTAATTACTGAGCATTTGATTTAGTACTTGCTTAAGGAAGTATTAACTAATTCACAGTAACTTGTGCTACTGTGCAGTAGTACTGGAGCACAGTTTTTTATGTGACTTTTACTGCACAGTAGCCTAGTACTACTGTGCAGTAGTATATTAACACAGTTTTTGCCTGGTACACTACTACATAGTGTTATTAGGCGACTACACATTAAGCATCCTGTGTAGATGTGCCCAGTAAGTGTCTGTGTCTACATGTGCAGATGCTTACTGTGCAGTAACTTGCTATACTAACAAGTAAATTTGCTACTTGTAAATAGCAAATTTTCTACTTGTATTTACAAGTAACAAATTTACTCATGATTAGTTACTGTGCAGTAATGCATATGGAGATGCTGACCAGGCACAAATTTGCTCCCAGTCAGGGGAGGGCACCCTCAGCCCAGCCCCAGGACACCAGGGCTGGGAGTTTCTGTAGGCCCAGGGCTGGGATGGCTCTTTGCCTGCCTCAGCCCCAACCTTTTAAAAGCCTGCAGGGATGCTAGGACCATGCTCTACCTGCAGCCAGCCATGGGCCACTGTGTTATACAGAAGAGGCCCCAGGCTGCAGCATCCTGCCCAGGCCCCGGCACTGGGCACAGACACTGTGACACCGTGTGGCTGCTGGTCCCGCACTATCATGCTATGCTTGATGTTGCAGGCATCTGCCAGACTCAGCACCATCTTGGGCCACCTGCAGTCAGCCACTGGCACCCAGATCCAGATCCAGCTGACCCCACTGCTGGTGCTCAAAACACACTCACCACACACCTCCTTGTCCTAAGCTATGTCTCTGCACTTGGTGCTACAGGCAGCTGCCAAGCTCACTGACACAAAGACTACCATTGGAATGCCTAGTGAGCCATTGAGGGACCCACACTGGCTTGCTCCCTAATGCCACACTCCATCTCCTGGGGCCTCAGCTGGTCCCAGGAGGAAACTGTGGACCTCATCATGTTGTGAGTTGAAGCCAAGATCTTCACCAATTTGTGTGGACAGGGTACTCCAATGCACACAACTATGAGGGGCTGCCAGGCCACATGCAGGAGCATGGGCATGACCAGTCAGCACACCAGTACTACATAAATGTCAGGGTTTTGTGGGCACAGTGGGTCACCATCACCAATCACAGCTGCTGGTTGGAGGCTGCTTTCAAGTCCAGGCCCTTTATGCAGAACTTGGATGACATCCTCACATCCTGGGACCCTGGCCTGAGCCATGCCTCTACTTCAGTATGGTCAGTCTGCACAAGCTGCTGCTGTAGCCTGGCACCCAGGGTGATGCATTATCAGGGGAGGGTCCCTCGACCCACCACCAGACTGTTCCACTGAGGTCACTGACCCTAGCCTCTTCCAGCATCCTTGAGAGCCTGGGTCAGTGCCTGCCACACCAGTTCCAAGTGCCCAGTCCCATCCACAAGCCAGGCTGGCCCTAACACTGCCAGCTGCCAGCAGCTGCAGCTCCTCCCCAGTGGGAGCTGCTTCTTGGACAGCTGGACACTGCACTTCTGTCCCCCAGGACACCACCAGGAGCCTCACATTCTTGCCACCAGCAGGGAACCTTCTCAGCCTGCCAGACACACCTGCCATACCCACCTGGTAAGCCATGATTTGGGAAGAGGCTCCTCCCTACCCCTTCCCTGGCCCGGGGCCCTGCCCTCCCTCCCTGCCTGGCTGACTCATTCTCCTCGTGCTCCTGGAGCCCTCCCACAACACACAGGGAGGTGAGAGACATTGCAAAACTTTATTGAGAAGCATGTGGCCACACAGCTAGATGAGTACTGGCCTTTCTCAGGAGGAGTATGTCAGTGCTGGTGGTGATGTACTTCTCAACTGCAAGGAGAAGATACATGTATCACAGCCACAGGTAGTCCTCCAGGTGGCAGCAGAATTTAAAGGGTAGGGTGGGCTTGAAGCTCCAAGTCCCAAGAGAGGTTTGAAGGTGCACCCAGGGAACCATGGTAATCAGCAGCAGGTGGGCATAGGGGGTTAGCCCACTTCAGTCCACAGAAACAGCTCTTCTTAGCACCCCCAGGATACTAGCAGCAGGGGAATGCTTGGGGCACAACATCACCATGTGGGGGGTGGGGGAGCAGGTCCCAGAGAGCCTCTTTGAAGAGGCCCAATGCGGGGAGGGCAGGGATGCCAGAAACTCCATGTTCCAGTTGTTTGGGAGCCCCTCACCCTGGATTCCATGGGCTTGGTAGCAGCACGGGAGACAGGATGGTCTGCAGGAGGAAAAGGGAGGGAGTGACTTTGGAGCTACAGCAGGAAGTGCTGCCTGGAGCCTGCCCTGTTCCAGCCTGGGAACAGGGCAAGGAAGGCAGGCTGCCTGCAGGTATCACCCAGTGGCCTGCCTGCCCCTAGGGAGTGAATGGGAATGGAGGGATTAACCTGCAGCCACTTGGGCCAGCACCTGCCCGGCTGGCTTACCATAGTCCATGGGCACTATTGTATGCATGACCCCTAGTCTGAGGTTGGACAGTGCACAGCCCCATGGTACAGGACATCTTGTCTCAGAAATGTTGCAAACTGTCACAAACAACATTTATCCTAGCTCCATAGGCCATGCGGCTGCATGCTGGGGAGAGGGATCTAGGTGGCAGCTGGGATACACTGTCAGGGTCATCAGCAGCCTCAGCTGGGGCCCTACTAGGGCACCAGCTCCAGCAGCACAGAACACAGGACCAGACCCAGCTGTTAGACTTGCTGGTCAGTGTTGCCAAGGAGTGTCTGGCAGACTCACAGGCTTGGTGAGTGGAGGACATTGACTGAAAGGAGGTGAAAGACAGACCAGACCAGAAGTTCTTGGTGAGGTTCCTGGAACTGGAGGAGAGGCAATGGAAGCCATGGGGTGGAAGCTTGTCCTGGTGACAAAGTCAGTGGAGGCAATGAAGGAGGACCACCGGGTGCTGGACACAGTCCTAGCTCTGGTGATCACCTTCATGCCACTTACTGCCTTGCCTTTGGCCATAGCCATACCTGCCCCCTGGCAGCTGGCTACCACCAATAATCAGGGCCCCCCATGGGCCTGGATTGAGGTGCAGTGGTACCTTCACTGGCCAGAAGTCCCATCTCTGGCCCCCACCCTGGGTCCACTGCCAGCCAAACCCCCTGCCTAGGCCCAGCCCTGCTGGTCACCCTGGCTCCATGCAACCCCAGAGCAGGAGCTTCCTGCAGTGGGGCCAGGAGCATGCACAGACCCTGCTGTTCCACCCTACTGGCTGCAGGAGAGGAAGCCACCCATGCTGTCAGAGCAGCACCCCATGCCCATTGTACCCCCAGAGATCCCCCTGCTCACCAACCACACCATGATGTATGCACCCATGGGAGTGTGACCAGAGTCTGAGGTGCTGGTGGCAGCAGAAGCTCTGTTCCTAAGCACCCCACCCCACAGCCTCCCACCCTGGGAGGGCACACCCCAAACACACATTGTAAATAGTCTGTGCAGGGAAGAGTGTATTTTCTAGGTTGGGGGGGTACTGGAAGGCCTCAGTTGGAAGGGGGCTCTGTTGCTAGGAAGGCTGGAGTGAGGGTGGTCTGTGCTTGTGGAGGGGAATAAGGTGCTTTTCATAGAACTGTGTGCAGTAAGCATGGTGCTGGGGCTGCACAGTGGGGCAGGAATCTGTGGGCACCAGTCCAGGTGAGCTGAGTTCAGAAGGAGGTGGTCCACCAGCACATCTCACACCTGGGGTCATGGTGTCTGCTGGTAGCTGTGTGACTTGCCCGGGGCCTTAGTGGGATGGCCTGTCACTGTCACTGCTGCCGCAGCTAGCACTCCTGGTTCTAGGTGTCTTCCACTCACTATGCCTCCACCCAGGCCTCACGGAAGAACTCCTCTTGGGTCTTGCAGATTTTATGCAGCACACTGGCTGTGATGATGACCCAGGGGATGTTGGTCTCCATGACCTCAAAGTGGGCAGTGAGGGGGCACCAGTATCCCTGCAGGTACCTGAAAGCACACTCCACCTGGGCATGGGTCCAGGCCTGGAACCAGTTGAAGTGTGTCTAATGGGGGTCTAGCTGGCTGATGTAGAGCTGCATAAGTCAGAGAGGACTGGGTAAGCGGGGTCCCCACTGAGAGGGGGTGGGACCACTACCACACCCAGTTGGAGTTGCAGCACCCCCAGCCTGAAGCATCCACTCTCCACCAGGGCTGGCAGAGTAGAGTTGTGGAAGACATGGGCATCATGGCTTCTGCCTGCCCTGCTGGCATTCATTTGTGAAGGCACCATGGTGGTTGATAATGGCCTGTGGCACAATGGAGTGGATGACCAGTGGCCAGATAGCCAGTGGTGGTTGATGATGGCCTGGGGAACTACCCCATTGGCTGTAGTAGGAGCAGTTGTCATGAGGTGGGCAGGTGATGGGGATGTGGGTCCCACCTAGGGCCCCAGTGCACTGGTGGAAGCCCAGGGCATTGAACCCCACCACCACCACCAGGGGTTTGTGCACACAAAGCATATATTGGAGGATGCTACATACCTCCAAGATGGCCTTCCTGGAAGCTGCCTTGCCCACACTGAAGTGGTGGCCAATGTAGTAAAGGCTGGTGGGCTTAGCCAGCTTTAGCAGGGAGATGGCCAGCCATGTGTCCACAATGAGAGACCACTGTATGGTGGTGTTCTGCCCCTCCAGGTGAGGGCAGAACTGCTCCAGTAGCTCTTGGAAGGCTTCCTGAGCCATCTTAAAGGACTCAAGACACTGCTTATCACCCCAGGTGTGCTGTATAATGCACAGCCACCAGTCCTGGCTGGCTGGAAAGGCCCAGAGATGGTGGGCCTGGAAGCCAAGAGCAGCATGGATGGCCTCAGCAGCGGCCTTCAGGAGCATGTTGTGGGTGTCCCTGCTGGGATCCAGGCAATAGCACAGGGTCTGGGTGGCAGTAGCACCACATCAGGGGGCCTCGGATGCCAGTGACCCAGACCAGGTTTCCACATGGTGGGGGTAGTGCCACCAGGGCTAAAATTGCCCTGGCCCAGGTGGTCCCTGCAGTGGGCCATTAGGACCAGCACAGTGGCCATCAGGAGCCAAGGGTGGTAGATATAGCTTCCTGAACCTGGGGCTGGAGCAGCCATGGCATGGTAGGCTCAGGCTGCAGCAAGAGAGTCACCGCATGCTGTCACCATGAACTGGATACTATTCTAGGCCAGGAAATCAGGTAGCATGTGGGCTAGCCAATCAGGAGTAGCATGTGGGCCAGCCTTTTGAAGCTGCAAGCAGCTGTGGCTGGAGCCTCCAGCTCCCCCTGGTGGTGCCAGAGGGCCAGAGTAGGGCCCAAGTGGTGGGAGCAGACTGCTGCCATGAGTAGGAAATTTGCTACGGCTTCCCTGCGGATGTAGTTGCTTGCCCAGGGTGAGTTTACTTTAAAGTGAATTACTCTAGAGTAAATTATTCTAGAGCAAACCAACTCAAGAGTATTGGCATGTGTAGACTTGCCCAATAACAACCTACCAATGGGATCAGAAGTAAACTCACAGTGTCTTCATGCCTTCATTTAATATATTTTCACTGATTGTTCTCGTGTCCCATTTCCAAATATGTCTAACTGCCAGTTGTAATGCTGAGCACATAGAATCAATTATTTAATAATGTGATTTATAATTATTTTGTATAGTGCATACAATTTCTTATAATAAATTATTCTGCTGAATTAAATAGCAGTTAAGTATTACATAATCAATTAATTGGCTTACTTTAAACAAATTATCTTAATGATTAAAACTAATTGCTAATTATTTAACCTGTGGCATAATAAAATATATCTCCCTGGTACATGTTATTGCCTTTGGCAATTAGTAGTTTTATTTATTTGCTTACTTATTTACTCAGAATTTTTCCCAGAGATAGCCATTTTAGATAAAATGTGAAATAGATGCAAGCTACAGGAAATCTGGAATGAAAACACAAAGATGATATAATTTTGTCATGAAAAATGGAGAATCCTAGGTCATCCTGTTGTTTTCTGCCTTGTCTTCTCCTCATTTTACAGACCAGTTGAACACAAACCCATAGAGGATCATGCAGAAGAGCTTAAATCATTCCTATACCATCTTCCCCAACCTTGGAACCAAGGATAATTCTTACATCCTTCTGGAAGTGTGGGATCTAAAACTGAACACAGTATTCCAGCTGAGGCTTAACCAATCCTGAATGGAGTAGAGGAATCACTTTCCTTTATTTGCAAGTGACACTTCTGTTAATACAACTCAGTATGCTTTTGACTTGTTTGGAAAAAAGACCACACTTCATTTATATTCAGCTTACTGTAACCCCTGGATCCTTCTATTCGGTCCTGCTACTTAGACAGTCATTCTCCAGGCTGTATTTGTGAAGGTGGTTATTACATCTGAAGTTCCCTACTTGATACCTCCTCCCACATGCGGGGCCAACACAGCCTGGCCCTATAGCACATGGCTCCTTGCGCTTCCACCCCCTCTCCTGCAGCAGGAGTTTCTGGTACTGACTCGGTGGGTCCTGTACCTGCATTTCCACACTTGCAGGCAGGGAAGGCTAGAAATAGCCTTGGGATGGCCAAGCTAAACGCCTCTGCCAGGTAGCGGCTTCTTGTCTCTAGTGTCCCCTGGTTTGGGGCTGGGAGTGGGTCAGGCTAGGCTGTGATGAAGGAGTGGTTACTTAGTAACCATGGCAACACGTGCATGTAGGCACCAACTTGTAGAGGTGCAGCTCAGGGCCAGGGCTTACAGAGGACTTACAGAGGGTCCCCATGGGCTGGAGGGAATTGCCTGGTGGGCTAAATGCAGCCCATCCCGATCTAGACCATCTCATCCCTGTTTGGGAGTAGGAAGTCAAGAAGAACTTCTCCTCCTCATTAGACTTTCTACCTTATGTATCTAAATGGTATTCCTCACACACTCCAGGAATATTTTGTGTTAGGGTGACAATAATGTGGATTTTGGGGGAGCATTAGATCTGCAGCTGGACCAAGGCTTTTAATCTGTATCTCAGCAAAGCTGCTGGTCACAAGGCAGTATAATGTATTAAGACTAACCTTTCAATTGCTTAGGCAAACAGCTTTCTAAACAAAGTCACAGTGTTAAAGCTCATTGTGTAAGAACAAGATGCAGCCCACCAGCTATTGCCAGGAGGTCAAGTGGAAGCAAGACCTTGGAGCTGAAGAAGGAGTCAGTGAAGAACTGGAACAAACACGATTGACTGAGAGTACCTGGGTTCATGGTCTTGTGCATGCTCTCTTAGCAGAGAGACATGTAAATGAATGAAATGCACTCCATGTTCCATGAAAGGCAATTCCATGTTAATGAAGTAAACAGTAAAGAGGAGGAGCTTGAGATGGGAGGAGAGATGGGTGAAACCCAAGGAGCGACATAGGTGGAGTGAATATTAGTGAGTATCAACCAAGGTGTATAAAATGTGAAAAGAACTAATGTTCACGGCGGCTCCTTGGTTTGTTGTTTTTTGGGAGCTAATCCGAAGCTGTCTCCATTCTGAATAAAGCTGTTGTGAGCAATGTGTGCTGGTGTTTGCTCCCTGCTTGCTCTGGCTAATGAGTAACAGGATTCATGGGCAATTGGATCATCATCTCCCTAGTCACTGGGCATTGCATGGAGTCGGGGTCTAACATTTTGTACTGCTTGTGCCCTACTATGTTTCCCTGCCATTAACTGTCCTGACAGTTAAAGTCCCCTCATGATAACAACAGGAAATGTTAAAGTGGGAGCAGGAGAAACAGTATGTTGCAGACCAAATCAAGAATCCAGTGCCACCCACCCCACATGGAAACGCATATCCCAAGTGGAGTAGAATCTGTAGATCTCGGATAAGCCTCATGAGCCATCTTCGGACACACAGATAGGACAATTGTCCTCAACTGTGAGGAATTGCTTAAGAAGAATTACAATCTGTCATGAGAATCAATACCTGTGATTTGGAAGCTTCCATCATTTTTTTTCAAGAAGACTTCATGCACCATCTCCGGCTGGTTTGGTGCCCTGTGGCAGATTCCTACCATGATACCCCCCCGGCTATCAACAGACCTATCTTCCACTTGATAATTCACCTGTGAGCAAGTGTATACCACCTTTAGATATAAGCAACACATGCTTCTTTCCCCCTCTATCTATTGTTCCTGAACAAGCAGGAACATACCCATCCATGATAGTACTCCAGTCATGTGAGCTATCCCATCACATCTCTGTAATCACTATTACACAATACAACTGTTTCTGTACTAGGACTTCAAATCCTTCTGCTTGTTTCTTATGCGTCTTACATTAGTATATAAAACTTTCAGGTATATGACTGCTTAATTTTCTCCTAACAACACTGTTAATGCTTCCATTATTGCTTTGTGAGGTTTTATATATGTCCCCAAACCCTTTACTTACCTGCGGGCTTTGTCTTCATCTCCTCATGAACCTAATTTAAAGCCATTACTATATTAGCAAGCCTTTACATAAAGACACTTTTCCCTCTATTTATCATGTGGACTTCATGCCTTACCATACAGTACATCTGTCTTGAATACCATCTGAAAGTCAAAGAAGCCAAAGACTTGCTGATGATGCCATCTTTGCAGCCACATCTGGTTGATGTCCAGGATGTGTCTGCTCTTAGCAGGGCCTTTACCCCTGACTGGAAGAATTAATGGGGACATCACTTAGGCCCTGTCCATTTCAACTTTGTGCCCAGGGCCATGTAGTCAATTTTGATATCTCAAGGTTGACCCTGGCATTATAATTGATACTTAAATGGAGGCAAGGTAACACATATTATTAGCAGTTTTGTTCTCAGCTCCAAAGAGTAAGACAGGCTTCATCAGTGACTGATTCAAATATACTGACTATGTGCCATTTTCACAAGGTCAAACAAAAAAGTATATTTCCATCTGCCTCTAGGAAATATTCTCCTAAACTTTTACTGCTGCCCTTAAATTAAACCATACACATAGCAAGAATTTTTCAAATCCAGCCTAGGTGGAATTTGTCATTTCTTCTGCAGTTGTTCTTCTTTTTAGAGTATATATGTGGTCTAAATAAAATTTAAAAAAAAAATTCAAATAGTGTTTCAGACACTTCACAAAGCTGCCTGAAAATGAGTAACCTAATATTTCTGTAGAGCAATGGATGTGTATATACACATGAGCTGGAAAATCAGAGCATCAATTTGATCAGAATTAATGTTTGCTTTTACTTCCACCCTCTCCACCACACCCCCAAGTGAAACACTTCCTCCTATGAAGGATTTTTTTTTTTAGTATGTCCCATACCTTGGAAGACATATCACAGAAGGCTGACATTGACAAAGAAACATTGACTCAAAAATGAAAGTGCAACCTTCAAACACCAGAGGAAATGACTGTTCAAAGGCCATACCATCAGATCTGAATCCAAGCTCATGGTTTATCAAACAGTTGTGATCTCCACCTTACTTTATGAAGCTGAGACATGGACAACATATAGTAGACACCTCAAATCATTGTAGAAATACACTTAATGCTGCCTACAAACAATCCTTCAAATCTAGTGTGAAGACAGACACACCAACATTAATATCCTCTGGCAAGCAAATGCCATGAGAATTGAGGTAATCATCTGACATCAACCTCACTGGGCTGCCCATGCCATCTGGATGCCCAACTCCAGATGCCCAAAGTAAGTTTTATTCTCCCAGTTCAGTCAAGGTGTGTACTCAAAAGGAGGGCAAAGAAAGGAATGCAAGGATATCCTCAAGGACAACTTGAAAAAATGCAACATCAAAATCAATTCATGGGAAACTTTTGCCCAGGACCACCCCAAATGGAGGAAGAGTCTGCTGCAAGGATCTCATTACTTTGAAACCTCAAAATGACAACAGAAGATGGAAAAGTGGGAGCAGAAGAAAAAATATTTGTGTCATGGACCAAATCAAGATTCTAAAGACACCCACCCTGCATGGAAACACATGCCTGAGTTCCAACAGTCAGTTATCCCAGATCTGCCCTATCATCAGAGATCCTGGTTATCTCTGATAAAAAAAAAATCCCAATTTTTTTATTTAAAAAGTAACTCCAAATCCACATTTTTCAATGAAATGCCACTATCTATCTATCTATCTATCTATCTATCTATCTATCTATCTATCTATCTATTGTGGCATTTAATTTTAATCCCAGGAAAAATGTTACTTCTTTTAATATGAAAATTGGAGATTTTCTTTCAATCAAAGAAAAGCAGAATCCCTTCTCATCAGCCATATTTGAACCCACAGACAGGAAAATTTTGGAAGACAATCATTCTTGACTGGAAGGATTATCGAAGAATAAAAGGCAAAACACTCTGAGAAGTTAAAAAGTAGATTCTTATAAGTAGAGAGCCCATATGCAGTTAAATTGGCTAGATATAAATATGTTTTCAAGGCCTATTAATCTTGATAGCATAAACTTATCACTATTCAGAGGCTGATAAGATACTTTCTCCATTTGGTAGTACCTGAGGGCTAAATCTTTGTTTCATTGATTTCAGTCAGACTTTTAGCATTGACATCAATGAACCATGATTTGGCTTTTAATGTTTTATGACTGTAGTCTAATGAGCCAGTAAAATCTGGAAAAAAGAAAATGAGTATAGGGTTGGGTGTCAGGCACTACTGAGTGCTAAACATGGCTGGTTTTGAAGTACCACTGGCTTGTTGTGCAGTAATGGATAAGTTATATAGATCTAAATTCAGAATGGTTTCTTTGGGTTCTTAAATGGAGGTTAAGCAGAATTTAGCTGTTTACATTTCAAAAAGTTGTTCAAATCATCCCTGCTCTACCAGGCACAGGACACTGTAAGCACCTAAAAATATTAGGTGCCTCCATTTTGGAATGCAAAATTCATTAACTATAAACAATGTGACTTAAGAATGTTCAGAAGCAATCCATTTGTAGCACCTAAAACTCAGAGCTTGATTCTACACCAATACCACACTGGAATGTCAGAAGACGGAATTTGAGAGAACACTTTGAAGGAACTGATTCCCAAGCACAGTGTGATGTTCTGCCTGATTGCCTTATATATGGCTTCCTGCGGATTATCTCAACTCTCTCCTGCCACGTCTTTATTAATTTTGATGCTATTAGTTGGGAAATATTATTACACCAGTAGGACACCAGCAATCTATTGAGGTTCCTTTCAGTAATACAACCTAGTATTACTTCCGATGCCCTAGATTTTATATCATCAATTGAATCCCTGTCTTATTGAGGTTGAACAATTCTCTTTATTATGCTTTTTCTTTTTATATTCACAACTATTTACACAAACATGGGTATCAAGGCTATTTCAAACTGTTGTTTTTTTGTCTAATTGTCTTTTTTAAACAACTTTAATGAAAATTCTTCTTTGGTAATACACAACAGTATGAATAAACTATGGAACAGGTTTTTTAACTATACAGAATATTACTTCCAGTTTCTTCCTTTCTTTCTTTTTATGTAATATCCTTTCTTGTTAATCTGTTCAGGCAACTCCTATGTTCTTTCTGTTAGGCTAGGGAAATAGTCTCCACTCTGGCTCTGTCTTCATCCTCCCCTCAAACACCCTTTTAGAACAGTATGTCCCTGTAAAAGTAAAACAAACCAAAAACAAATCAGAGTACTTCAACTTGTTTTTGTTTTGTTTTTTTATCTAAGAAGCTTCCACAGCTCCTTCTTTCTCACAGCTTCTCTCCACTCCTGTACTTCTCTTTTGTTTTTGTTTGGTTGTGGAGTCAATTTGTCTGTTCCAGAGACTCCCAGCCTCCTTCCCCAGTCGTGCCTTCTCTGACACACTGGATCAACCCCAGGAATCTCCCCAACCCAGCTGTCTTCTTCCAGCTTTGACTCCCAGAGTTCTCTTTCACTCCCGTCTCCTCCTCCACACCACCCCACCCCAGGCTTTTTAATCCACAGAGAATAGCTGCTTCTGAAGTGCCATTCTCCTCACTCAATCTCCTTTAATGTTTTTTCAATTTTATTTTTGTTATTACTTCTTCACACACAGTAATGTTATACTAATATTCTAAGTACCTTAAAGCCTTCTGTAGCCTATAAAGTGTTGGAAACTTATCAGCAGGGATCCTGGTTTTCTGTTATAGATATATATATATATAAAAATCCCTCCAGTTTTTGGATTAAAAACAAGTAACCCAAAATCCACATTTTTCCATGATCAAAATGAAATATATATACTAGTGGTGTTTCATTTTGATCATGGAAAAATATGGAGTTTGGTTTACTTGTTTTTAATCCAAAAATTGGGGATTTTTTTATCAGAAAAAAACAGGTTCCCTGCACATCAGGCAGGCCAGCCTAAATACCTCAGCAGCCATACCTGCTGAGCTGTTATCTCCCATCAGCTCCCCAGTGGCTGGGATATCACAGCAGCTGTGGCCTCCGAACCACAGACTGCCTATACATGCAAAGTAAAGCTGGATAGAAAGCATATATAAAGTTATTATATTTTCATGCAATTATTTTATATCTGGCTGGACTTTTTAAAGTCACCATAGTTAATTTGCATGTGTAGCCAGTCTAAATTCATTGCATACTCAACAAGATAATTGCACAATAGATATAATGTGTAGAGGAGATCAAACTCTTAGTTTCCAAAACTCATGAACTCCTGACCCAGAGAATTCTTTCCAAAGAACAGGGTGGTCTTAGACCTGACATTTGCTGCAGTCAAGTGAGAGGCTTCTCAAATTATACTTGATCAGACTTTCAAAGAAAACAAGAGGCTAACATGGTATTGGTTGACTTTTCTTCAGTGTATAACAAAGTATGAATGCATGAGTTCTTGCTCTATTTATCCAGGGTCATCAATTGTAGGTCTGCCTTAAATTTTGACTTCCCTGTTCTCAGTGACTACAAATACTGTTGTCATGTCTGATCCCGGTTACTATTAAAGGAATGTACCCTGGGTATATTCCCAACCCTGACCTTCCTTCACATGAGCACTTGCCTGCTTTCTGTAGTGGTGGTCCTGTCTCTCACCTGTCAGGTCTTGGTGTTTCTTAGGATGATAATAATCAGAAGGTGGTAATTCTTACCACTAACAGATGACAATCACTCATGGTAGATTTCTTCTGGGTCTCCAACCTCCCCTACACCCCAGCCTAGTGCCACCCAGATGTTATGGAACCATTTTGTTTATCTCAATCTTAACAGGTATTATTTTTTCCTTTTCTTTCACAGGTTTGTGTATGGTTAGATGACCATCTCAATGGAACTGAATCGGTGTAGGCTACTCAACTTCTTCAGTCACAGGTAAGTCTTGCCATTGGTTAAAGGGGAGAGTTCTTGTAGGTGTTTTCTCTCTCTGATCTTTAAAGCTTTTAATAATAACACAATAAAGTAGGATAAGCAAATAAAAAAGAACAGAAATCCATCTGGGCTAATATCCCATGCCATGGGGATATTATTCTGTCTGGAAGAATTTTTCCCTTTAAAAAGAAAGTTCAAGTGGGATTTCTGTCCATCTATTTCAACTCTCTGTCAGCCCATAGAGATAATGGCATAACAAGTAACTCAACTGGCAAAACAAACAAAAAAACCCCAGAGAAATTAAAACAAAACAGTAACCTGACTCTGAGGGTGCAGCTGCTTTTCCTCTGGCTGGCCCTTTCGTGGTGTCACTCCCTCACTTCAAATGCCAGTCCTGTCAGTGGCATATCTCCAGCCAGTGTCTCCTGGGCTAACTAAGCTCTGCTGAGCATTTTTATAAAAGAAAACCAGGATCCCTGATTATAACTGACCAACCTGATTGCAGTCTATGATGAGATAGCACTTCCTAAAATCTGAATAACATATACACAGCAATCCCTCAAAATCCCTAAAATCTTCATAAAATCTATGTAGCACTCCCTAAAATCTGAAGAGATGAGGAAACATTCTACAACACTGGCATTAGAGCTAATTGTTAGGGTGACAGTATGTGGATCTTGGGGAACACTGAATTTGCAGTTGAATTAAAGGCTATAACCTGTAGCCTAGCAGAGCTGCTAACCACAAGGCAGAATGGTGTGTTAAAAGTCACATTGCAAGATGCTTAGGTAAGCATTTTCTTAACAATATAAAGTGTTGTAAGATAGCTCATTATGTATCATTAGGAGCTAGAACAGATTTTGCTTATGAATGCTTATGCTAAATAGCCATCCTAACTGTGTCAACCATTTTCTGAAAAAGCAGCAAGTGAGTCTGTGTAAGTCTGTGCACTGTGAATGAGGTGAAGTCTTAGGAATATGGAGATGGTACAACGTGGGACTGAAAGACAAACTGTAATGTGAAAGACAACACATAACTGGTAACAGAATCTGAGATAAACATATGTGAAAAGGTGACTGGTGTCTGGTAAAGAAGCGTCCAGAAGATTCCAGGCTTTGGTCAAGTCTGCCCAAATGACCGAAAGAAGTAGGGTCAGGGTCTTAGGCATGTGCTCATAGCAAAAAGACATGTAAATAAGTTAAATATTTAGGCAATTC
Source organism: Alligator sinensis (assembly GCF_000455745.1). Taxonomy (NCBI): domain Eukaryota; kingdom Metazoa; phylum Chordata; order Crocodylia; family Alligatoridae; genus Alligator; species Alligator sinensis. The sequence continues at coordinate 209,265 of NW_005842803.1, forward strand.
CATTCTAATGAAACAAACAGTAAACAGAGGCAGACCTTAAGATATGAGGAAATATGGGTGGAACAAAGGAGGGAGAAACATGGAGTAAATGTTAATGAGCATAAACCAAGATGTATAAATATGAAAAAAACCTAATGTTTGTGGCAGCTCCCCGGTTTGTTGGAGCATTGCCCGAAGCTGTCTCCATTTTGACTAAAGCTGTTAATGAGCAATGTGTGCAGATGATGCAGGATAGCATCAGTATGTTGTTTCCCTAGTCATTGGGCATTGCATGGAGTGGAGGTCTAACACTAACCATTGTCTATTATTACAGCAGGACCTCCAGAGCCCACAAAGTCTGAGATACAATCCTAAAATAATTTATGGATCAAATGCTAAGTCTAAGCAGGGAGGGATACTTTATATGATCTGGTGAGATAATGCTGAGGTCCCTAACACAGAATTCATGCCAGTTCCTCAGGAAATTATTTCATATTTGATCTATCTTAAAAAATGATCTGCATTAAACCTGTTTAGAACAATACAGGACAATATCAGACTTTTATTTCATGTATAGTATATTCTAAATACTCCAAGATGTGATTAACCATGAATTACAGACTCTGGATCATGTTTTCTACCACTACCAGCTTCTATTTTTTCATTGGAAATATCTTTAACATTTACCTGGCTATTACAGAGCTGACCATTAGTTCATTTATCTTTACACAACTATATAAATTGCTGATCTCTACCATTTGCAACTTTGACATTAGAGAGTAAATAAATTTAAAACAAAAAGGAAAAGAAAAGAAAAAGTAATAACCCTGGGATCAGAACCTACCGCCTTCTGCAAATCTTAAGGGAGCTATAACTGCACTACAGAGGTAAACTGCTTCCTGCTTGCACTACCTTAAACCCAGGAGTTGCACTGTTTGTTGTCCAGCGGCTCATTTTCAGTAGGAGTGGAGGATGCCTTTATACAGACTATCCTACAACTTGGTAAGTTTAACAACTTGATAGTTCTTAGCTCCACTAGCACTTGCACCCCACAACGTCCTTTCCTAGTAAGTGGGATATGTGAGTTCAAATATTCTCTTAGTTAGAAGGCCTTACAACCTAGGTCTCTCACTTTCTGGGTGAGAACTTTAACCAAAAGAACACTTAGAAAAGAGTAAGCATCTCATTCTTATCAGTTGCCCATCCATGGGTATATAGAGATGCTTATAATGCAAGTAAGATGCGTATGATACAGAATGGTTGTCAGCACGGAAGTGGGATGGAAATCTGAATATGCTACTGGCTTCCTATTGCCACTCTCTTCAGCAATCTCCAGGTTTGCTTAACTGCCCTTTGAAGTCATTTCACTCTACCAAAGCACCTAAGTACCTGGTTGTGAGTCACTCTTTGGAGATACTTGTGCCTTGCCACTGATGGTGTAGGGACCCTATCTACTTAAATATGAACAAATTATAGCCCTTTCCTAACAGAGGAACTTAAGTAATTATTTTTAGTCTGCCTTTTTATCTCTCTTTGAGTCAAAGGTAAGTCTATAATGAAATTTATGTCTGTTAAAAAACAAAAAACCCTAACAAAACATAAGCAAAAATACTAATGGTTGCTTAATTTATGCTTAAGAAACTTAGGTTTCATGATTCTGTGTTATTATGTAATGTAAAAAGAGTACTTGGTTTTTGTTTGTTTCTTTATTTTGTTTTAACTTTTAAAACTTAAAAAAAAATTAAACATCTAATGCAGAAAAAATATTTTTTGGGGAACCTATACATACATTTCAAACAACCCTTATTTTTCATTACTCTGTAATACTCTTGGGAATCTGCATGTTCAGGTTTGTTTATAATAATTTTATTTACTGGCAATCAATGTAAAAAACTATAGACTTACATGAGTCTTATTGGAAATCTTATTAATTCAAACTTGGTATCAGAAAATCAAGTAATCAGTACAGTAAAAAAAATAGCAAAGTACAGGGTATTTTTGCAACATTACATTGCTCACATTCCACATGGTGAATTTTTTGCTCCCCCCCCCCCCCTTTTTTCAGGGAAGGGAAGGAATTATCACTTAATGATTTCTAATTCAGCAAAATATTTAAATACATGTTTAAATTTACGTCTTCTCAAGCACCTACTTAAATCCCATTGAAGTCAATGAACATGAAGTAAGTACCTGAATTTAAGCAAGTGAATCAGTGGTTTGTCAAATCAATAACTAACTAGTTGGTGAATTTGTTACTGATGTATACCATAAAAATCTGGTGCATGCAAGTTACTGTTAGGAGGAAAGCCTTAAATTGTGAAATTTTCAGACATAATTTTCAAACATAATTTGTTTTCTCTTATTATGTTTCTGATTTCTTTAATACTTAACAGAACAATAAAAAGTAATCAATCTATTACCTTAGTGATTCTCACCAGGGTGCCATAGTACTATGGAGTGCCTTCAGATCCTTTCAGTGGTGTCATGGAGTGTTATACAATGTTAGCACAGTTAAGTGTACAAACATGATTTATAAAGATTTCAAATAGGATTCCATCATGTCAAAAACATTCTGACTGGTTGTGGTCTTTCTGGGTTTTTTGCATCAAAATAATTTCTCTGTAGTAGAAAATCAAATGAAAACTAAGAGCTGACATTTTCTAAGGGGTGCCTTGAATCTATCAAAGGATGCCTAGAGTCTAAAAAGTTTTAGAACCACTGTATAAACCAAACAATCTATAGGCAGTTAGTATTGAAGTGAACAACATTCACTATAAACATGTAACACCAAAACCTAATCATCATGCTATGGTACTGTGAGCTATTAAATAGCTGTCTTTGAATCCTATGTTCCATCAGCTACTGATAGAGCACTAGGATGAATGCTTTAAGAATGAATAGCTTTCTGTAAGTATATTCTGTCATGGAGAAGTGAGCAAGGGGAAAGACAAGATGTGATTTAGTATTTTTGCTTTCAACCAGCATCATGACCTCTGTCATGATGCTGGCTTGGAGATATACTACTAAATCATTCTTTGCTTTTCCCTTTGCTCACTTCCTCATGGCAACATGTACTTATAGCTAGACATTCATCTCTGGGAATCATGTCAAAGTAGTTTTATAGAACGATAGAAGAAGGTTTTGGGGAGAAGCCAAGGACTGGAATATTACCTTTTCCTTTGGGTACCTAAGTGCCACAGTTCAGTTTTGTGTGATCCCATACATGTTATTAACAGAATTATTACCATCTCTATCTTGGATTAGAATGCATTTAATGACCACCCATACAAAAATTAAACTTTGCTTGTCTTCTTCAGATTTGACTTTGTATTAAGCCCTCAATACAAACAAACACACAAACAAAAAACCTTTTTTTCTGGAGAGAGAAGGGTTTGAGGATCATATGAGAAAATAAAGAGTAGGAAATTGATTAATTAAAATGGGACGTGACTTTAGCTGTTTCCTTGTTCCTGATCTTTCTTTATTTTCCTAGGGGAGTAGACAGAAACTCATTCTGAATGCCTTTGAAAATTATTTCTATAGATTGTAAATACAGTTTACTTTCCTTTAATAAGACCATAATTTGTTGTCTTCTTTTATTTATTTATTTATTTTTGCACTTCACAGGGTATTCAGAGGCTAATAAAAGCATATGTGTATACCATATTTTAATTAATTTTAATTAATTTCTAAAGAGGGAGTTTACCTGAACATTTCGGGACTTATTCTACTTTTACTGGTATAAATTAGTTAATGGAACTGCAAAGTTTTAGTTAGTGCTATAGCAAGGTTAATGTGTGTGTCTCATGGCATACATATAGCTCTAAGGATTCTGGATGGATGACCATTTTTTGGCAAAGATTTTTTCCTCTGCTGCTAGCACTCAATATATGAACATCTTCTATAATAATTCATAATCACCTCTATGTGTGGGCCATACCAGTATTCAGTGTCTGTGCTCCTAAACATCAAGGAAGTCTTCTTTGCATACCTAAAACTTGGAAAGCAGATTCCACTCTTCCTCACCTAAATGTAGTTCTATTTGTATGACATTTTCAGTGAGCCTTGCTTTATAAAGGACAAGGATATTATATATTGTGTAACTATTTATATATGTAAATGGAAAGATTAAAGTTACCAAAAACATTTTGGAAGGGAGGTGCTGTCAAAACGTTTAATATTTTTTTTTTTCCCAATACTTCAAATTATAAGTTCCTGGTTTTGGTTGTTTATAACTTTGACAAACAGTTGCTGTTCAGGCTTAAATATTTTATGGTGAATGGTTGACTCAGATTTACTCTCTTAGGGAAAAAAAATTAAAATAGTTCAGCTATTTCAAAGAATTAGAATGCTTCAGGAATGGGACAAGAAACAGAAGTGAGAATATGATTGCTGGCTGAAAGATCTCAGAGGCTGCATCCAGACAATCAGGGGTAGGTGCTTGCAGTGGCACAAATAGCAGTGGCACAAATTTGGGTGTGAGGAGAAAAGTCTTAGGGGGAAAAATGGTTTGAATTGAATGGGCAGGGAGGAAAGTGAATAGAAAGTAGTATAAATAAATGCATAGAAATAAAGGACCAAACCATGCATATGTTTTACTGAGCTGGGATTGGATTAGGGTGGCAGGAGGAGGTTAACACACACACCAGGGCAGAACTGAAAACTAGCAGCTTCACTGCATGCCATACCAGGGCAGAGCTGAGACTTAGCTGAGAATGATTTTCAGTCTCTGGCTCATTCTCTTTACATAAGTAGGTAGTGGTATAGCTGTTGTTGTTTCCACTGAGGTTCTAGACCAAGCAGCAAACTGATTAACTGCACTTGAGTATTCAGAGTGGTCAGAGTGTGCTGGGATCGTACCTTCTGGGGGTGGTGAGAGATGTGTGGGCTTGGAGTCAATACCACCAGTCTGAGGAATGGATTTCAGGGGGGTTGAACATTTGCCCATGGAGATGTGGTGTGGGAAAGGTTGGAATAGTACATTCTGGGATGCTGGAGGAATGAAAATTTAATTTTATCTCCTGGAGCAGACTAACAATATCCTAGAAAGACCTGGGTAAAATGGATCGGAAGTAATCCTCACCTGAAATGGGATAACCTTCAAATGCTTAGAGGGTGCTTAGCACAGGTTAACACCCCTGGCAGTGTGTGTGTGTGAATATTCCTGTTTTAAATGCCTTTATGAAAGTTTAAAGGTAACCTGTAACATAACCCTAACTTTCAAAAGTTAGAAAGTAAATAACATGATGATGAGGGATCCTGGTTTTCTCTGATTAAAAAAAAATAATCCCCAATTTTTGAGTAAAAAAAGTAACCCCAAATCCATGTTTTTCCATGATTAAAATGAATGAAACGCCACATATAGATAGATAGATAGATAGATAGATAGATAAAATGCCACTAATATATATATATATATATATATTAGTGGCATTTCATTTTAATGAAAAATGTGGATTTGGGGTTACTTTTTTAATAAAAAAAATGGAGGGTTTTTTTTGTTTTTTGTTTTTAATCAGAGAAATCCAGGATCCATGATGATCACATACTGTTCTCTCCAGAAGATCATGGTTATCTTTCTGATGGTTACATTCAGTAAATTCTAAGTGGGGTCGGGTTGGGTGGGCAGGGGTTACTCACTATAGTATAAGATATAAACCTCTTGTCAAACTTTAATCCCTACCCCTTCACAGGTACCCTGCCACCTTGGCAACCATCATGGCTTCCATCATAGAACTGGAAGTACTGCCCCTAACCCATCACCTATGCTACCAGACACTCTACCCCTTTTTCTGGAAACCCACTCTTTGGAGATGGTCACATCTTGAAACTGGAAGTCCCATCCTGATCTTGGTAGTTCTACCCACATGACCCCAAAACATGCCCCCTCACCACCATTCTGGTCTCCATGTTGGTGGCAATTGTGGCCATCATCTTAGTCACAGAAGCCCCTGCCCTGTTGCATGGTCTCTAACACTGGAAACTCTACTCACATGACCCCTCACCACCATGTTGACTACCATATTGGTCACCATCTTGGTCCTAAAAGCCACTGTCCTATCACATGGTTCATGGCATTAGAAGGTCCACCCCTTGACCAGGAAACACTGCCCCCACAAGGATCCTAGAAATCCTGCCCACCTAGGCCACAAGACACACCAGTGGGCTCTCTCAGAAATGCTATGGATGAAATTTGGGTGGTTGAGACAGTCAGAGGGCCTATTTTTCAGTCTGAGAATCTATGACAGCACATTGTCAACCAGCAACATAGCTGTTGGTGGAGAGCAAGGAGTTTTTTGGACATTCCTGCCTGAAGGGGCTCCACTTAGGTAACTAATATAGATCTTTTTGGAGAGGTGGCTTTCTATTGTAACTATGGTGGTCTGTGTTACCAACAATCTCACTGCAGGGAGATGATGCCTTTATAGAAAGCTTTCAAAATCTACACATCTGTAGGCCTGTAAGAGTAAAGGTCTCTTTTGTGAACTGGTTGTGTTCATGTCTGAAAGAAAGGGGTTTAAGACAAGCCTGAAGATTACACTTCCTTACCTGTATGGATTATATTATAGTTTCCACACTGCTGTAAATATTGTGTTTTCTGACCTGCTTAATAAACTATGTTTTATCATGGTTTAAATTTTTTGTCAGGCATAAAAGATTTGGAAAAAAAACCCTTTGCATTCTTCAGACTCCATAACCTGGGAAGTTCACTAAGTTTCTTCAGCAAAAAGTTTTAAGAATTTATTAAATGGATTCCCAGGCTGTCCACACCTATATACATGAGTTTACTGCCTCGGGTAATTAGTTCCACCCCATTTTTCCTTCAATAACTGGCTAACAATGAAATAACTGTCATCACCTTTGGTACTGTGAATTCTGGAGATGTAGCTCTTATTGATAAAGAACATAATAAAGTCAAACAGACACTCTTCACCATGAACTTCTCAAGTTTTTTCTGGTTCATTGAATTCCTACTTTTTTTCTGGCACTAGCTACATTACAAAAATTTAATTGGGTATGTGAAGTCCTGTTTCTTGCATGTATTTAAAATCATTTCAAAATGTAATTATCTCCTATTTTTGGCTTTGTAATCTTGTGCATAAAGTACTAGTGCTCATATTGTTCCAAGATCTGCCCATAATACTGCTTGCATTATCTTCCTTTCCTCTTGTTGATTTGTCCGTGTAAGATTTACACTTATAAGGCTTTAGACAGACATTCAATCTGTTATTCAGAGACCAAAGCCACATGCCTGTGTAAGCACTCTTTGAACCAACAGACCAGTTTACAGGTAGGACATCTCTGTGCCATACCCATATTGTCTCCACACCCCAGCTCAGACAAAGGTGACATTGGAACCTGCATGTGTGGCTGTGACTGTACAATGCCTGATAAAGATCACAATAATTTTTCACACTAAACATCTTTTTCACATCTTGAACACCATAATAATGTACATCATGTAGCAGAAGGAAACAGGTGTTAAATAAACCCCAAACTGTTTTCTCCTTATGCATCATTACCTGAATATTAACCTCTACAAGGTCCTCAAACATAACTACCCCATCAAGTCTGATCCTCTTTTAAGCTGGCTGTCTTAATTTATCATGTGGCTCATTTTGCACCTTCTAACCGTTTAATATGTGGCCTGCAAAACACAAATTATCAGAGGTATTCAGATTGATTAAATACTGTCTCATTTTAACCATGAGTTGGGAATAAGGGACAGAATTTATGATCGCATGTTGGCCTATGGCCATGTTGTTACTGTGCCATGGTTTAGTGCTTCCTTTTGGAAGTACTAAAAAATGGCACAGTAACTGCCCATACTGTGCCATACATGTGGTGCATGATTACTTTTAGAAGCTACTTCACTGTAGTATTGCACTATCATGGGGGAGTGCATACCTATGGCAAAGTGGCTGGTGGTCACATGTAGACATCCATGGATGCTGCGGTGCCATAGCACATCACTACAGTGATGTAGCCACATATGTAAATGTGTCCTACAGGCACTATCACCCACATCTTTTACGACAACTACAAATAGCCAGAATGTCAAATCAAACAGTATTTCTCTCTGGCTTTGTAACAGGTTACTGAACCAGTCTAAAACCATATCAATGGATATGTCATTTAAATTAATAATTTTTTAATGTAAACGGTCCCTCGCCCTGTCTGTCTCAGCACGCACTCGGTCGCAAACACTGCACAGATTAGAGGGAATGCTGAACATTGGGTCTCTGTTCTTCACAAAAGGAACTTCTCTTCTCCAGTTCCAGGACTACAAGACTGCTGGTGTGTTGTCCTTCTTGAGGCATTAGGAAGGTTTCATCTAGCTGCAGAGAGATTGCAATTAAAACTCTTAGTTAGCCAATGTTTAACCAACTCATAGCTAATCCCTACCCCACCACTGCCAAACAAACTCCATCACCAAATTCTCTAAAAACACCACAACCATGGTTCAAGCCTCTCACAAATGTTTCTGGTCCCCTGTAGACATCGTCCCACTCAGGCTTCAGCATGAGACACCCACAGCATCTGCTCTGGGAGTCTGGGCATCAGGTTTGCTATCCTTCTGCATGCTTGTGCAGGTTTCCTGCCCAGGTTCAGTCATCTCAAGCAACCATTAGGTAAAAGACTACTTTCTTTATCCTGCCCACCTCCTAGGAACCATTGATATAGTCATGTTTTCTCTGCAAGCATCTAGAAAGCCTTCTTGGTAATGCGGGAAAAATGGTCTTACTGGTATACTGTAAGAATGCACATTTGTTTCTCTCACTGTAAGCATGGTCTTGAAAACATGTAGTCTGCTTTTCAGGGTTTCCCAACAAAGTTTGAAAAATACTCAGTGTGGGGCTTTCAGTCTAGGTCCCATCTTTATATTTGCTTTGATTGGTTCAGTGCTGCCTTGGGAGAGGTCTAAAACCCCAGAAGCCCATGGCAATTGGAGGGACAAGTTGCTAGAGGAGTCACAAAACTCCATTACCTGGTAAGTCATGTGTCTTGTGGACTAGGATGGCAGGACTGTTGCAGTCCTTGGAGTAGTCTATGTTCCACAAAGGCAGACCCATTGGGGGCCAGTGTTTTCTACTCAAGGAAACCATCTGATATCATGGACATGACAGGGTCGTGCTGGAGGAGTCATGAAGGCTCTTGTGGGAGTTTCCAGTATCACAGACCATGTAGCAAGGCAGGGGCTTCTGGGACCAAGATAGTGGCCAGCATGGCAGGGGGGGGGGGGGGGTGTGTTTCTGAGTCATATGGGTCATGGACCATACAATAGGGCAGGGGTTTCTGGGACCAAGATGGAGGCCAAGAATGCAACCAACTTGGTGGCAAGGGGGGAAGGTTTTGGGTCACGTGGGTGGAGTTATCAGGGTCAAAATACCATGTGACAGGGTGCAACCCCCAGTTCCAGGTTGGTGACCCATTCCCCCCAAAGGGAAGGCTTCCAGGGAAAGGGGGCTAGGTGCCCCCTCATAGCAAAAGTCAGGGGGCTAGGTGCTGGACTTTTAGTTCCAAGAGGATGACCATGGTGGTGGCCAAAGGGATGAAGCATCTGTCAAGGAGTATGGCTTAAAGTTTGTCAAGAGGTGTCAAACCTCTTATACATCTGCTCACATTTCATATTTCTTTTAACTTTTTAAATGCATAAGGGATGTTCAACAATTATATTTTCTGTACCTTTAGAAGCAATATCCAAACTTAAACCTGCAAACTGCAGCTGGGGGTGAGGGGTTGGATGGGAGATGGGTGGAAGATGTCTTGCAAGTTCAAACTTTTTAAAAGATAGTGCTCAGCATTATAAGCATTGCTTGCATTTTCACCATCAAATATTATGGACAATCCCATTGATACAAAAAAAAAAAAAATCAGGTGAATAAGTTCAGAAACTCAAGTGAACTTAAGTAGATATATAATATGCATAGATACATCCTACTTTGATTCATTTTTGAAGCAATGTTTATTTCTAATAGGTCAAAGTTTATTTGGGTTTTGGTATACAACAATACTACTGTTGCTCCTCCCTCTCATTAAGAACATTCATCTCAAATGTAGATTACAATTCTGTGACAAAAAAATTGCCATGCAAACTCACATCTCAGATCTTGTTTTGTTTCGTTTTTACTCGTTTGTTTGTTTTAGTGTATTCCCCCATTTTAATTGTAATTTATTCCAAGTTAGTACTTTCCTGATTTGCAGACTAAATACTCCTCATTTGAATTAAAAACTTCTGGGTAAAACCCTTTATTTGTACATGTAAACCTAACTGTACATCAGTAGGAGTGCACTGATTTATACCAGGAGAGAATCTGCGCTATCACTTCTAATTTGGTTTCACATGTGGCTTCTAGTTCATATATGGCTTCAGGCAATGGTTTAAATCAATCTATTTACTTAGAATTAACCTATAATAGAATTGTCTACTTTATATTGTGAAAACTGTCTGCCTAAAAACCACCTTCAGACCTGCAGAAACATTAAAACATAATTACTCTTTACTCCACAGGGTAGGAACCGGTACTAAAAGTGCAGATAAGACTGAAAAAAAATATTCCTGCAATACTGAATTAGTATTTTAGTTTGTTTCTTTGCCTTCAATATAAGATATTGAAAACAAAAGATGTCTGTTTTCTTTTTATACATGCATTATGATTTTGATAAGAACAATAAAGTATGTGATTTTTTTTTAATGAGAGTTATGTTGATATATCTTTGAAACCCATGACAATTATTTTTATCATATAAAAAAGATTTCTATCCAAGTTCTCCAAACTCACTATGGGATTTTTTAATTACTCCTGTGTCTTTCACACAAAAGTTCTGGTGATGATTTCACCAAGGAGCAGGATTTATGATATATACAAAACACACAACACATATTCTGTAAATTAGATGATCGTAGAACCCTACATCTATTAATTGAAACTGATGTTCTTGCCAGTTTCATGACCTGCTAATAATAGTGGTGCAACTGACTGAAGTGTGGGCAGACCCAGACAACAGACACCAAAAACCAAACTCCGCAGAATCAGAAGCAAAGCCTGGGTAGAGCCAGGCTTCCTAGCCTTTCAGGTTTCTAGGTTCCATAGCAGAGAAAGTAGAAGCATTGAGATCATCACTGCCTATGGACCATGGAATCACTTGTTCCTTGATCCTGATCCTAGATCCTGGAATCATTCTAAATTATCCCAGGGCTATAGATCCTATGCTTCTCAGCCTCCTGCGTGCTAAGATCAAGTGTTATACGCTTTCCACCTTCTAGATAGACAGTCCAGAAGATTTGAAACTGATTTCTGAAATTATTCTGTTATCTAACATGTCCTGAAGTAATTGATCCTCAGGTCTCATAAGCATGATACAATAAATATATCAAGAGACATTTTACTATTTTTTCATATGCATCCTTATATTTAGATGTGGTCATATCCCATGTCTTGCAGTTCGTTTTGGTATGTAGATGCTGCTGTTCAGAAGTCACTGATTCAATCCTGCTGCAGTGTCATACTATGTGAAATCCACAGAGATCAGAAAAATGGAGAAGCACAGGCAGGGATCACACCAAGAACACCTAATGATAAGCTGTGAATAACCAGTCAGTCTATCCAAATCTAAAAATAAGGTTCCTAACATAGGTAGGCTGGGTCACACCATTCTAAATTATTTCAATGAAAACTGTGTAGTAAAATCATTTTACCAAGACTGAAATCACTACCAAAATTTATAACAAATTAGACAGATAGGTATAGATCTAGATAGGTAGATACCTATATCTATACATCTATATCTATATATCTATATTTCTATATATTCAGATGCATTGTCAGACATAATATTTTATCATTGTTTTTTCAAACTTAAGAATTAAAATTAAAGACAAAAAATAGCACAGTAGCTCTTTCATGTTGTTTCGAGTACAGATGGAAAATTCCTAGGGCATTTATACTTGTTAAGGTGTTGCCCATTTTCTTGGAATACCTTAATTTATAGAAAAAGATTTTTCAGAGACAGCTAGGAACTCCCCCTCTTATGTGTAAGATGGCAGCTACTCTCCCTACATTTATGCATAGAAATATATTAGCTCAATCTTTAGGTAGTGAGAAACATCTGGCAGTAGCCATCTCTTCCCTAAAAAAATCTCAAAGAAGATAATCTGATGCAGTGTCCCTTTTGGGATTCTTGTGCTCAACTACTAGTTTATTCCCTTTTCAGAGACTTAGTTGCAATTGGTGACTTTATAATGATCAGATATGACTTCTTTGCCCTTCTTTTCAGAGACCTGAAAACAAAATCATGTTCCCTAATACACATTCAGTACTTAAAATGCACATCAGCTTCCTGTGGCTGTTTCTTTTGCCTAAGGAACTATCCTGCTTTTTATCTGAAAGCTTACATAGCTTACATAAAACTAAGCTTACATAAAACTATCTTTTATCCCTTCTATTATAACAGCCATCCCTTTCAAAGAAAATAAAAATGTAAATGTTAAAAATATTTACAGTCACCATTGATTAAGGACAGGAGCATATTCAGCTTGGTGTAATGTAGTTGAAATATAGATCTTCCTTTCTTAGGAATTTTGGTCATTTATTCTTTCATCAAAGGATGAATATGCAGCAACCATCATTAAAAAAAAAAATGTTGGTTATCATTCTATGGTAACCAGAAATAAATCCTGACTTTGGTCTACACAGCACAATACAGTTCCATGCAGTGATACCGAGATTTAAACAAACAAGATTGGGTACTGAAATCAGTATACTCAATTTAACTCTGCTGAGAAGAATATGTAAGTGTAAACAGAGAGCAGCACTTACCCAGCTACATTGCTTTTGGAACCAGCATTAGCACATTTATAGCACAGGTAAATGTTACATGGCACTTCACTGTGTCATGTGACAACCTTGGTAGCAAGGGCTATACCTAATTCTAAATTAATATTTATTATTAATAACAAGAAAAGTATTTAATCAATGCAAGTATTATTAATACTAACCTCCAAATAATTTGTAATGTGCAATGGTATCATTTTCTATTGAGTAGAATATTACAAGCTACTTTCTTGGATTCTATAACTTAAGTTCTGATTCAGGGTTATCTTCAAAGGAACACTAAAACACAAAACCACTTTTAGTTAGTAAGGACTGAGAGCATGTTTAAACATAAGTACTCACTTAAATACTTCAGTAATTAAGTATTTAATTATTTAGATGAAAACATACAAGAAAAAGTAAAACAGTGGAGTGATAGTCATTTGAAAAAAAATCACAAGATAAATTTACATGTGCCTCACCCCTTGACAGGGGCTGCCCAACCCCTTGACAGGTGCCCTACCCCCTGGTCACCATCTTGGGACTGCAAGTCCTACCCCCTAACCCCTGACCTTTGCCACTAGAAGTCCCTCTCCTTGCCCCCTAGAAGTCCTACTTTCAGCAAGAAGTTTTGCCATCTCAGAGCCAGAAAAAATACATTATATTCTAAAAATCCAACAGCTATAATAGTCATTAATTTGATTTATTTTAAATGTTGTCCTGAACTACATGTGTTTGTGTAGTATACACAGAGGTGATCATATGTAAATACTCACGTGAATAAAAGTTCATGACTTGCCTACACACTTTCAAGACTGAAATTTACTCTAAAAAAATCCACTTATTTGATGATTTTGTAAACACTTTGACCCCTCTTTTAAAATGACTGACTCAGATAATAGTGTAGTTTTCAGACACAAACCCCTAAAATTGTCTGAGTTCCAGAAAATGTATTTGATTAAATATGTTTTCTAATACACATGGAATTATTTTTGTTATAAAAAAAAAGAAAAAAGAAAAATATTTCTGCATAGGTATAACTGATTTCAGGAATATGCTCTATATTATTCATATATTTCACAATGTGATAGTTCCAATGCAGCCCTGGGAATCTCCCCCAAAACAGGGATTATTATTTATAATAAACAATAGAACATAAAGGGTACTTGCAGAATGTGATTACTTCTTAATGCAGTCAGAGGCCATGCTCTTTCACAACCTTAATAGATATTTAGAAAATGCCTATTCAGCAGTAGTCTAATGAGCTCAAGAGTAGCAGCTGCTCCAGTAGCTGACCCAGCTGCCACTGTGGCCAGTCAGCCCAGCCCCTGCCATCGAAGGTACAGACCCTAGTAGTTATGCCTCTGTATTTCAGTATATTTTCCAAACATGGCACAATTCTTTTAGAGTCAAATACAGTATTAAGCAAATTAGGAAATCACTTTATTTTCTGTGTTTTAAATTAAATTATGCTTTTATAAATTTTACTAATCAGAATCCAATACATCTTATTGCCACCTCACCCACTTTTTGAAATAGTATGAACTAAAATAAAGATATACCAGTGGGTTTTAGCTCTGTCTTTTAGAATTCCTCTTCCTAGTATATTCTAACTAAAGATAATGCTTAACTACACCTGTTACAATTTCCAACTTGTTTTAGACGAAGAAACAGAGACTCTGAACTCAACAGTATTAATATATAGTTAGCATGCATTTTCCTTCATAGATGTCAGTGGACATTGTAATGAAGCCTTACAACTCTCACTCTTCTGTGACTGAAGAATTACAGAGGCTCATCAGTTGAGGAAATCTGCAGTTGGAAAAGCATTTATACACATTTATATATTTGATTCCTGGAGGTGGAGGAGGGGCACTTGAATTAGAACAGCTCCAAGAGTTGCTCTAATTAAAGTGCTTGGAGCTTCACGTGTATCAGCGCCTCAACACTGAAAAATGGCTCTGGGGGCTCTTTAACTAAAAACTTGTCAAACAAGCCTTTAGTTAAAGTGCCCCAGCTACAATTTTTCAGTGCAGGATTGCTGATACACATGATGCTGGAGTCTGCTAGAGTACAGTAATTACCACACTCCATCAGACTTGATTAATCGAATCTGTTCCAACATGCTGTAATTACAGCATGTCAGAGAAGCCTTGATGCACATGTATAGGTACCCACAAATATCTGCCTGAGCAATTTTAGAGCAACCTTAACCTTTCTTACATAGGGGGAAAATGAAAAGTGGTGACAAAGGATTTCTGAGTCAAATATAACCTGAAATTGACCTTTTCCCATGATTAAAATGAAACATAGTTATATTAGTGGTGTTTCATTGATAGATAGATAGATAGATAGATAGATAGATAGATAGATATTAGTGGTGTTTCATTTTAATCATGGAAAATGTGGATTTTGAGTTCCTTTTTTAAATCCAAAAGTTGAGTTCATTTTTAAATCAGAGAAAACCAGGATCCCTGCTCATTACAGTGAGCAGTCTCCAGGAGGGATGGATCTACAGCAAATGTGGGCAATTATTTCAGGCAGAGGGCCGCTTACCGAGTTTTGGCAAGCTATTGAGGGCTGCAGAGGTAGCCTTGCCTCACCCCTTGACAGGGGCTGCCCAACCCCTTGACAGGTGCCCTGCCCCCTGGTCACCATCTTGGGATGGAAGTCCTACCCCCTAACCCCTGACCTTTGCAACCAGGAGTCCCTCTCCTTGCCCCCAGAAGTGCTACTTTCAGCAAGAAGTTTTTCCATCTCAGAACCAGAAAAATATCATATTATATTCTAAAAATCCAACAGCTATAATATTTATTAATTTGATTTTTTAAAAATGTTGTCCTGAACTACATGTGTTTGTGTAGTATACACAGAGGTGATCACACAATAGATTAAAATCAAGTCTTAGTCTTGTATGGGGACATTGGGGGTGGGTATAGGTGGGGGGGGCCTGTAGGTGTGTGGGTATGTTGCAGGTGGGGAGGGTGTCAAGGGGTGTGGGGCAGTTTGTGAGAATGTGGGTGTGGGGTGAAGGAGCATGGGTGTGTGTGTGTGGATATGTGGGGTGTGGGCAGCTATGGGGTTTGTGGGGGAAAATGTGTGGGGGAGAGGGTGGTTAGGGTGTGTGAGGGGGTGTGAGTGTTGGGGTCTGCATGTATGGCAGTGCAAGGGGATGTGGGTGCATGTGTAAGTTGGAGTGTGCTTGTGGGACTCACCCTAGGAACACACACACTCTGTGCCTCCCTCACTACACACTCTCTCTCTGTCTCTCTGTAGGGCCACATTGTGCTGGAGCAGCTGGCTGTCATGCAGGGATGCAATGAAACTGAGGCAGGCAAAGGATTCCAGTTGGCGGGGAGGGGGCTGGGGTGGGGGGGCAAGGCCAAAGTGGATCTTCCTTGCTGCTGAGTCCTGTTGGCTTCCCCTGGGTCCTACTGTCCCTGGCTTCTGTCATCTTTGACAGGCAGCCAGAAGCAGAAATATATTAATTTTTGAAACTTTGTAGGTGCCCTGCAGGCCAGATAGAATGTCCTGGTGGCCTGAATGTGGCCCACCAGCTGTATAATGCCCACCCCGATCTACAGCTTGCCCACAGCTGCATCACTTCACTCCTTCTGGTGCCAAAGGTCCTCATCTTAAAGAGCCCTAGCCCTGCATTTCTTGCCTGTGGTCTCTCCTCAGTAACAGTGAAGAAAACCACTGTTACAACCCCCTGTACCCTTTTGCAGGGGGTGGGGCAAGAAGTTATATGCATAGTATGGGCTCCCCAAAAATCCAGTGGATGATGTATATACATGGCCTCATAAGAAATTATACTTGAGGCTTGCCTGGAGAGCAGGTGTTTGACTCTAATTTTCCTAGGTACAGGGAAGGCTGTTGGCTCTCATCCAAGGCAGAGTAAACCAAGCTGACAAGAGACACTGCAGGAAGCTCTGGCTGAATAGTCAAAGCAAGAGCCTTTTTTTAACCTACTATAGTAGGCAGAAGTTGTAATGTTGAATTTAAGTTCCAGGGTAAGAACTTGCTATTGTTCTGATGTTTTCTTTTGTGTGTTTATTCTTATATCTTCATCTGTATCTCATGTATGGATATTAATTTCTTATGCTTGTTCTTGTTTCTATAATAGTTTTGTCATCTTTTATACCTTTTATAATATGTTATTGTCAGTGATAACTGTGTTCCCTGAGCAGTTGAGCATACAGGAAATCCTTTTCCAAGGAAAAGGGACATCTGTCTTTTCTGAGTGCATGGCCAGGCAAGGGTGTGTTTCCTCCATCTGGCAAAGTCCACTCTGCATAAAGCTTGGAAGATCTGGGTGAGATGAGTAAGGCCAAGGTGTCTTAGGCCAAGGAGTTAGCTCCTGGCACATCTCATCTGATTCTCAGTGGTCAAGAAGTAGATGACAGGAAGGGGATCGGGGCAAATGGGCAACCCTGAAGGTGTGAAAGCACTCAGGAGTATGTCTCAGAGGAACTGTTGGCTGTATCCAGGATTGGGGCATGTCACACAAGGTTCACATTTAACAGCTTTATGTTTCTTCTTCCTCCCTATTTCCATTAAAAAATTAATATAGATGTATATGTGCACCAATTGCTCATTGACCTATGGAACATGCAGGTTTACTTCTACTCTCCAGTGATGGCACACCAAGTCAGTATGATTAATTAATATCACTTATGTTTTATTCAGAGTTTTAAATGGTTGTGCAAAATGATGTATCTTTATGAATCCTCCTGTGAATAATATATCACACCTGGCTATGTCAGCACACATCATTATATTGAATTATTGGATTGTTTTGTCTCATTAAATTGAAGTGTTTTTGTAAGTTCTCACAGCTTTCCTTATTTTTTTTTTTTTAACTGTGTCCCTGGATGCCTCCATAAGATTTATACTTACCAGCTAGACCTAAACATACTTTTTTTGAGGGTTTTTTTTTTTCAAGTTCCTTGTCTTATGTGGGTGCACTCATAAATGTTTTGCCTCTACTGACTTCTATCACTTTAAATTCTTTTGGTATGGCAATTCCAGTTCATGTGACATCTAACAGAATGTATTGCTAGTTCATCACCTTCTCCAGGAGCCATACCATTGTAATAGACAGCTTGGCTTCCATTGATTTGGAGGGTGAATATTCCAAGATGCAGGTACCAAAGATTCAATCTTTTTCCACCTAAAAAAGATGTTGATATATCAACATTTACTGTAGTGTGAATCAAATGGATTTTCTGCAAACTATCAGAGGAATTTTAAATAAGATTATTGTTGAAGATCACATTTGTACTGTGTGACATTTCATTATGTTGCTAGAATGAGCTTCACAAAAGTAATTTATAGAATTATATTGGCACTTGACTAGACATTGTCACAAAATCTTGGGAGAGCCCTGTACTAGGATGTTCAGTATGCTGTTGTGTTTTAGCCCAGTGTAATCTTATGGTTTCCTTGATCTCAGTAAGCTATTCTACCCTTGGCTTGTTCGGCATGCATTCATGCTAATATCTCTGCATCTTACATCTTCACAAAAATGGAACCACAGTGCCCTAGTAAAGGGACCTTCAAGACCTATAGCCACTCAGACTCCCCAGAAATGTAAGCTCACTCTTTCTAAAAGTTGCAACCTTGTAGGTTCTGTAAATCTATACTTTTCCTATTCAGAAAGGATAATTGAAGCCAACAGACATGCACATTTTGTAAAGGTTCCCTAACCACTCAGTGTTTTCTCAAGCTAGCACCAGCAATTTATATATACATGAACAAAATAATTAAAGATTACATACAGTTTTCTGCCTCAATTTCTCATAACTCTTGAATATTCTTCAGCCCAAGGTCAGAGTCCTTTCAAGAGAGCCCTTTTCTTGCATATAGTATATGTTTCCACCTAATCATAGACTATTTCTCTTCTGTCACTCTGAGTTTTCCCCGAATTTTTCATATTCTTGTTTCCATGCTCACATTTTTACCTGATCACTTTGTTCTGCTTCTGTTGAAATGTTAGGGTGAGAATGATCACAAAAGTTCTATGTGCCCTTTGGTATCTTAAAGTTATGCCACTGTGGGTGAGATTTGTCTTGGAGCTGTGTTACCTAGCTTAACTTAAGTTAGCTTCTGTGTGTTCACCTGAGATAGAACCACCAATTGGACATCCTCCAATATCCCAGGAGCCACTGCTTCTAGGTGCTCTACAGCCTTTAACTGACAGCTGAGAACAGATGGGAAGCAGATAAGTAGAGATAAGGTGAGTAATGAGGAAAGAAAAATATTGAAGGTGGGTAAGGGAACCCAGGGGAGGGGGAAGAAAAGGAAAATGGTAAGGAGACGGGGCAGCAGGTGGGAAGGAAGCTACTAGGCTGCTTCCCCCCTCTGCTCTCCAAATTGCCCCTGGCCCCCATATCACCCCTTCCACCTCCAAATCACTTTCCTACTACCCAAATTGCACCATCTTCCCTCCACCACTCCCTCACTCCCAAATTACTGTTCTGCCACCACAATATGCCTGAGAGGGTCAGAGGTGCCCATGGGGGATTTCCTCCTCCCTGACTGCTCCTGGGGTCTCTACAAACTATGTAATTCTGTGGTCCCAGATCCAAGCCCTACCATATCCTCTAACTGAAAGAGATGCAGCACCCAGATCCAAGACCTACCATATCCTCTAACTGAAAGAGATGCAGGGGAGAGGGGGAGCTGAAGAAAAGGAGCTGCCAGACAACTGTGGGCCTGGTGGAGGCTGGATCTGTGTAAGTTGGGATCTCATGGGATTCAGGGAGCCCAGGACCATACAAGGAAAGGAACACTCTTCCCTGCTGTTGCCATTGCCACTGCCCTCAGGTTGATTGGCATGGAAAGACCATGATCTAAGGCAGTGATTTGGTGGGGACAGTGGGGTGATTTAGGGGAGTGATCCAAGTGTCATAGAGGAAACTTTTCCTGTCTTCCTCCCTGACCTGTATTATGGCTACAGAGCCATGAGTCAGGGCAGGCATGGAGTAGATCTGCAGTCCTTAGCCATGCCCCTACTTACCAGCCCCCTGACAGCAAATTTGAGCAGCGAAGATAAGAGAGAGCATTGAATAAAGGTTCTGATGAATGCACTCCAAAACATAACACCTTTGTTATTTTCTGTCTCTGTGTTCTGGGAGTAGGGCTTGGATGATGCAGTCTAGCTCTGCTTACTGTTTTGTTTTCAAATGGGAGAGGGGGATGGGAGCAGAGGAAGTTCACTCTGGGGGTTTCCCAGCCAGTGCTGGAGGGTGGGGCAGGTAGATTGGAACCCCACCCAAGGTCCCTAAGGGCTCCAATCCAACCCCCCCTCATTCTAGTGCTGCTGGAAAACCACCATAATGAGCTCTCATCACTCCCTTCCCCCACTCCTATTCAGACACAACACTGGAGCTTGGTGGGAGGAGCAGGGGGGACTAGGGGAGAGCGACTTTCTGTATCAGCAGCAAAATGGAATTTATCCTACACTCTTT
>NW_005842803.1:229540-242840 GCF_000455745.1 Alligator sinensis
AACCCAAGAGCTAATGTCTGTTGGCTCAGGAAGATTGCTCTAACTCATGGTGCTTTCTGAGAAGTGCCATGAGTTAGACTAGGCAGCTGCATTTCTGTCTGATCCCTGAGACACAGGGGGGAAGATCTCCATAGGAGGAGAAGGGAACAAAAATATAAAATAAATAAAGGTAAAAGTGTGTGTGTGTGTGTGTGTGTGTGTGTGTGTGTGTGTGTGTGTGTTAGTGGTGGGTTTTTTTTATTATCGGGGAAAAAAGTGCATTTTTGGTTACTTTTTCTAATCCAAAAATTGGGGATTTTTTTTTTTTTATCAGAGAAAATGAGAATGCCTGGTAATGGGAGTGATGTGCAATGAAGTGCATTTTAAAAGCTGTAGCAACAGAGGGTATGAATATTTTTGCAACTCCATCCTGTGCATTTGTCACTCATCTGCAAATACATAAAAAAATGTCTTCAGGATAAGTGAGTTTTTTAACAGCTAAGACTAGAGATTCAATGTATGGAGTAAAAAATTCTACAAGGCAATGAGGACAATGATACATAGATGTGTGTGTGTGTGTGTGTGTGTGTGTGTGTGTGTGTGTGTGTGTGTGCGCGCGCATACACACAGTAATTCAGTATCATGACTTTTGGTGCCTTTTTTTAAACACAAACCCAAATAAGATTGATAGCTAATTGCATTTGCTTTGCCAAAGCCTAACTTGAACATTTATTGCTTAATACATACAGAAGATATGTTTGTTTAGAAATGGTCAACATTTCTTGTTTTTCCCCCTAAGAATGCTAACTGTAGTATACAAGAAAAAAAAAAAAACAAGAAAAAAACAAACAACAACAAACATAAAACAAATAGCTATTTGCTTCTCATATTTTAAAAGATGACTCTACTGAAGGTCTTCATGGTAGCTGAAGTTCAAATGCCTCATGTCCACCATTATTTGGAATAATGTCTTCTTTTCCAGACTACATATCCTATGTTGCCAAAATTTCCTGTTTTGCTAATACATTGTGTTTAATCATGGGAGTTTCTGGTTAGTTTGCATCATCAAAAATATAATCCAATTAGGGATTTGGGGTCTTAAAGAAATATGGAAGCATGCAATTCATGAACAGGGCTCATAAATTGCAGTGGCATTCTGAATTGAAAATTAAATTTTGAAATGTCAGTTTGGGGTTGGAACTGCACCCTGAGTCAACCAAGCCAAGAGGGTACACACTCCCCTTGAAATGAGATAATGACAGGACAACTTCATTTAAGGTTTTATATATATATATATATATATATTAATTAGGGAAAATACTACAGTCTAACTGGGGAAGACAGAAAATAACCTAAAGGTTTTAAACATAGTGGCCACATCTACATGAGACTCTGACTGCACATTTGTTACTGTCTAGTCATTTAGTACTCGAATAAACAAGTACTAAGTGACAGCACAGGAACCCAAGTTACTGTACAGTAGTGCTGATGGACACCTTTTTTGTAATGCTACTGTACAATAGCCTAATACTATTGCCCAGTATCATCACATCACAGTTTTTGCCATGTGATGCTACCTTGCTGTACTATCAGCCTACTCCAGTCAGCATCTTGTGTAAATGTGCCCACTATCTCCTAAAATTCTTACTCTCACCACTGGCTAGTGCTTACTTCACAATCCACAGATTCTTCCAGGGACAGGAAGAATTGTCACTATCTTTGTAGCAAAATCCTTCTCATCTCTGTAGGTTTTGACTTCTCTGCTGCCCTTAGTAGGTTGCCACTGTCCCACTTCTCCAGCCGTTTCAGGTGCTGCCCCATGTGGCACACTTCCTGTGTCTCCATTCCCTAGGGCTTCACACCAGCAAGCTACCATGGATTCGAGCAGGCTACAGGCTGGCAGGCACTCACACAGGCATCCATACACAGACATGCACAGGTCAGCTCCCCGGATAATATCTCCTGCCTCTCCTCCCCGCCCCACCCCCACTCCCAGTATCTAGAGAGAACCAGAGTTTTCAGGAAAAGGGATACTTCCAGTGCCAACCAGACAGAACAGTTTAATTAGCCAGACCAAACAGATCCCCTCTGCAATCAAAACATTAACCCTTTCCCTGCTAGAACAAAACCCATGTAAAGAAACCCTTTCAACATATAACATTCATCAAGCAATATAACCGCATAGGGCACTTTTACACATGGTCTGGAGGGGTGGTTGTGGTGGTGGTGGTTGGGGGTGATGACATTTTAAATAAAGTGGCTCCAAGAGCTGCTTTAATTAAAATGTTACTGCATCTCATGTGTCAGTGTTCCCCCAATTAAAAGATGGTGTAGGAGGTAGTTGAATGAAAGCTCATTCAATGAGTTTTTGTTCAAGTGCCCCACCACCATGTTTAAGTGTAGCAATTCTGATACAGGAGACACAGGAGGCTGCTGTAGTATGGTAATTGCCAGACTCCAGAAGACTTGATTAATCAAGTCTGCTCCAATGCACTGTGTAGGAGAGTAAGGGAGAATTCTCAGCTCACCCCTGCTCCCTTGGTTTGCCAAAGCCCAGCCACCATTCCAGCATTAGGACAAATTTTGGCAGTAACTAAAAGTGGATGAAAATCATGCTGTCCCCGATGTAGCACACTAGGAACAGCTTTGGGTGGAAAAGAATGCCAAAGGGGCGACGACAATTTATTTAGTGACCTCTCAGGGAGTTGGGGCCAATTGTGGTGGTATCTCCTGCAATAACTAAGGGGTTGCTCCCAGACCTGCTCCACACTCTTTCAGACCTGTCTGACAGACAAAAGTGTCCCCCAGGAAAACAAGGGCTTCAGGAGAAAGTGTTCCTGTCTGGAATTATGTGGGCTGGTGTCACAGGGCACTAAGGTGCCTGCTCCTTTAAAGACAGAAATTGCCTAGAGAGAGGGCCACAGAAGTCAGGCCAAAATCCCACAAGTTCAGGTTACTGTGGCAGGAGGCTACACCTGTACCTGGTCAGCTGGCCAGATGATAAGCCCCCAGCCTGGGACCCAAGGCAGTTAGGGCCCTGGCAGCTGCCAGGGGGATTGCATTTCATGTAGAAAAGTTCCACAGAGATACCTGGGTGAATGTGCCACTGATGTCTAAAGTATCTAGGGTTATGGTTCTAGGGTATTTAGAATATGGTAGGTTATCTAGGTTATGGTATCTAGGGTTAAGGTTCTAAAGTATCCAGGGCTATGGTTGCTGTTATATTATAGCCCCGGGGCTCATATTTATGTTGTTGCTTTTAATCCAGTGGGCTGGGCTGAAGCTCTTGGGGTGGAGCAGGACTCATTGGGGCACACTGCCATGCAGAGCCCCAGCAACAGAGGGAACAGCAAAAGGGGGTGAGGAGACCCCAGTGCCAGAGAGTGCAGTGACAGAGGGTTAGCAGACCCCGGTGCCAGAGGACACAGTGACAGGGGGTGAGAAGAACCCAGTGGCAGAGGGTGCAGTTACTGAGGCCGAACTAACTGAGGCCTCATCATGAGAGACAATGTCTACATACCATCTGCCAGGCATGGGGTGTGATAATGGGGTGGTTTTGGAGTCAATCATATAGCCCACAAGTCTTGGGGTGTCCCATGAGGCACATACTTAGAGAGGGACCTAGCAAGGGTTCTAAGAACCCACATGGTTTAGTGGGATTCATCAGGATTGTGACTGCATAGCACCTTGAGGGCAGCCTCCCTATCTACCATTTATTATCTTAACCATCAAGATATGGCAGGCGAGAATAGGGTGAAGCTGGCAAGGTCACAGGGCTCTAGGGGCATCACGGCCATCCCCAGGAACCACACCCCATGACAGCTGGGGAATGGAAGGCTCAGGGTCTCCAGGCCTTGGGACAAGCTGTGCATGATCTCAGCCTAACCCAGGTAATTATATTTGACTCAGCAGGGATGAGTGAGAGAGTGGTGGGAGAGTGGAAGCCAGTCCTGATAGGCTGGGTCATCTGCAGGAAAAAAACTAAAGAGACATCAAAAGCAATGAAGGGAGAAGAGACTCATCAAATACAGAGGCTTCCAGAGGGTGACGGGCAGGTCACCTGCCCATATTTCATTATTTTTGTGTTGAATGGATTTGTAGAGATTCCCAGTAGTAATCCAGAGAGAGACTGTAGCCAACTCCCATCTGTGAAGTTTGAACAGTGGGATTAGTTATGATATCCAATTATATGGAGGCCTGTGGTTGTGAGTTTAGGGATGGAGGAGCCCCCATTATAGTCCTGGAAGGGCTGCACCAGACACATTAGTGGACTGATAGCATCTATGAGTGCATCCTGATTGGGATATCTTTCTTGCTTGCTGTGGGGAGGTAATGGGGGTGAGTGCCCTGGGAGGGGAAGAAACTCTTTTGGCAAGTCCACAGTGAGATCAGGGCTCAAGACAGAGGTGTGGCCACATTCTGGAATTCCACCACATTGGAGCAGCCTCCATGCTCAAGTACAGGCACTCATAAGCACCCATAGTCATCATCACTCATTCAATATCCAAATATACTTTGAAAAAATATTTTAACATACTATTTTTAAGAAGTCCCATGAATTAAGCCACAAAAAAGTTATTTAGGGTAATTTATTTCTGAAAAAAATACCAAAAAAACCCTTCATTTTATGTCTCTCCATGTGCACAGTTATCTCTATGCATTACATCACCATATTTTCTTAATACAATATAAACATGCTGATTTTTATGCCCTTTGTCACTTAAGCATTCTTTAAGTAAACCATCTTGATGACTTATATAACCAAATTTATGACCTATTCATGCCCATAAATGAACTCGTTTTCAAAACCCTTCTGTTATCTACAGGGACCTTGGTTTTCTACGATTAAAAAAATTAAAATCCCCAATTTTCAAATAAAAAAAAATAACTCCAAATCCACATATTTCCATGATCAAAATGAAACACCACTATATAGTGAACGGCATGCTCTGTGCTCTATTTCTGGATCACAACAGCATCTCCCAGGACTGCCCACCCACCCTCAGAAATGCTGTACTCTTTGGCCATTGAGCCCTTGCTTCACACTGCAATGGTACCTGACTGGCCTCGTTCTTCCATTGACTGCTGGTTTGGTTGGTGGCCTGCTGGTTAGGTTGACAGCATATTCTGACAATGTGACCATTTTCCTCAGCACCCAGGGTGATGTCCAGTCACTGGTGGACTGTCATCATGCTTATGAGCGCACTTCCTCAGCCAGCATTAACTGGCCTAAGAGCAACACCCTACTCAGTGTGTGGACCAATCACCACCACCATGCCCCCCCAACCTGCCTGGAAGCATTGCCTGGCAGTGTGAGGGCCTTAAAGCTCTGAGGGGTGTTCCTTGGCCCATCAGTATTCCCATTCTGGAATTGGGAAGACCTCAGCAAGGAGGTAGAGGCATGCCTGCTGTGGTGGAATTGGCACTTGCCCAACCTCTCCTACCATGAGCAGGTCCTCATTAAGAACTATTTGGCAGCTGCAACATTATGGCACTGGTGTGCTGTGTTGGACAACCCACCAGAATTACTTGAACAGCTTCAAAGACTGCTGGTAGACGTTTTCTGGGACAGATTCCATTGTCTCCCCCAACCTGTACTATATCTGCCTATGGCTGATGGAGGCCAGGGCTTGGTTGATCTGGTGAGCAGAGTGGCTGCTTTCCACCTGCAGGTTCTCCAGAGACTCCTTTATTGTGAAAACCACCCTCCCTGGAAGGAGCTGGCCTGTATGTTTCTGTACCTGGTAGGGAACCTTGGGTTTGACTGAGAATTCTTTCTCCTGGATCCTGTCCTCCTAGACTGGGGCACCCTCCCACCCTTCCATCCCTGGCCTGGAAGACTGCCTTCAGCCTCTAACCCCAGGCCAGACATCTGCAATTTCCACAGCTGCTGCAGGAGCCTCTTGTCTACAACATGGCCCTGAAGCATAGACTGTCAAACCTCAGGTCTGATAGCCTTACTGACTTCCATCCAGTCACGTATGGTCCAGCTAGGCCACCTTCTCAATCTGGACTGGTTGGACTGGCTGTTAACCAAGGCTCTGGCTGCCCAGTGGGGATGCATTCAGTCCACTGTGCCACCTGTCTCTTGAGGGATGTGCAGTCCACCCTCCCAGCGGAGGCAGCGGCTGTCATAGAGGATTACCTCTGAGCGTGGTGGGACATCCCTGCTGGAGATGTCTTTGGAGATCCCTTTCCACCACTGCCTGTTGTCCCAGCTGTGGATAGCAAAGTGGGCGGTGGGCCTGGCATCTTATTGACTCTTCCTGTGCCTCCTGACAGCAATGCCAGGATTCAGTTTGACGCGCTTCCCCGGAAAGCCCTGTACACATGGGTGATTTGTGTTCACCACACTCATGTACGTACCACTCAACCAGACATGACGTGGAGGTGGCACCTAGTGGCACCAGCACTCTCACCAGCTCACCCTGCATGGTGCACACTTTATAAACTAGCCATTGCCAAATGGACTGGTGACCTCCAATGTTGGTTGCTGCATGGGATACTAGCCACTGGCACTCTCATCTGCCACATAGACCCGACTGCATCAGTGGCCTGTCCCTTTTGCCCAGGGAAGATGGAGGAGGATTTATTCCATGTCTTCCATGGATGCCCCCAGCTGCTGCCACTGTTTGCTGCCCTTGGCACATTGTTTGAGGTGCTAGACTTGGACTGCTTAGAGACCACCTATTTGTTCTCTTTCCCATACAGGTGGCAGAGGGTGGTGTCATCTGCCTGGCCAAATTTTTTTTGCTTGGTCAAGCTAAGATGGCCATCCTCAAGAGCTGCAGGAACTGGATCATGGGGGCCAGCTCTGATGACATCCTGAGACTCTTTCAGTTCCTGGTCCGGGCATGCCTGACAATGAAATTTGAACATGCAGTCCTCCAGTGGACACTACTCACCTTCCAGGCATGTTGGGCCATCCACAGGGTGGTCTGCAGCATTGATAGCATCCGCTTAGTCCTCATGCTGTGGTATCATTTGCCCCTTCTTGGGGTTACTGGCAGAGGTCTGACAAGGCTGTATTTGCACTAGCTGTTTTTGTTTTTGAGACTGACGGCAGGGCTTGCAGGCCATAGCCCTGGGCTCTGTCTGTTGTGCCTGGGCCCCTTCATGGGCAGTGTTTTATTACCTGGTTGGATTGTTACCTCTTTTTCCCCTTAATAAACCTTTATAAAAAGTCAACAGTTTTCCTTCTGAACCCCCTTCCTCCCTTCCTTCCACTTTGGACACTTTGGACCAGGCTCACTTGGAGCTGCATGGGGCGATCCTGAGTGTAAGACTCCCCAGCTTCCTATCTCTTTTCTTTTCTGACTCCCACCCGTCTAAAGGTCTCTAGCTTGTGTTTAACTCACTTTCTGATTCTTTTCTTGCATTTTTGCAGCATTTTCTCTTCTTTTTCTCTGCTTTCTATCCCCCCTCCTCCCTCCCCTTTTTTTTTCTTTTTTCACTGTTTCAAAACCCCCTCCCCTCCCTTCCCCCTGTTGTTTTGTTTTTTCCCTTCCTCCCAGCTGCCCTCCACCGTGGCCTTGTCTGAGGTGGATGGCCCTGGGGAGGCAGGCCAGAAGCAGTCCAGCCCATCCTCTCTGAAGGGTGGGCCACTTGCCACTAAGAAGAACAACAACAAAGAGAAGAAAGTGAAAGGGACCACTCAGGACACCCCATCCCCACTGAGACCCTCCTCAGCTGGTGCTGGGAGGGGGGGGGTGCTGCTGGAGTGTCTGGCCCTGCCCCAGCTGTCATGTCAGTGACCCTGTTGACCAGGGATGGAGGCAGCTTGGAGGTGAGGGAGGTGATTGTGGGGGTCACCAACCCTTCACCTGTCTCCCACCTTCCGGAGGTGGGTAGCAGTAAAAGCTATGCACAATGTCTCTCTTCTGGAGATCTGACCCTGGGGGTGGCAAAGGAGGCTGCTGTCCTCTTGGTCATGTCCGAGGCTACTGAATTAGATGAGGAGGCTAGTAAGATGGAGATCCAGCTTTCTGAGTGTCACAAGTGACCTTGAGAACAGGATGACCTCCTTCCTCGCAAGAAGGAAGGGATTGCTCTTTGAGAGCCAGTCCTTGACTTGGGCAATCAGAGGAGGCTGATGGATCTAGATATTGATAGTGTAGATGCTGCATTTGTGGGTGAGCTCCCAATTAGGGTGCAGCCTCACTGTGTGTCTCTCAGAAATCTGCAGCCCATGTTGGCAGAGCCCCACTGGGGCGGTCCCGACTATGGGGTCTCCTTTTTTTTCACAGCTTTTTGAAACAGACTAAAGGACAGAAGAACATGGTGGGGGGGCACATCACCCGAAGGTGCACAGATCCTAAAGTTTTCATCAAGGCTGCCAGAGCTGTGGCCAAACTTATGCAATAAGATCTAAGCACTCAGAAGATGGCTGACTGTCTGGAGAAGCTCTCACAGTGGGTGAGAGATGAATGGGGCCTGGCAGGGTTCCTGGAGTAGAGTAGGGTATGATAGGCCTTTTCTGACCTCTCTCTGCTTTTTGCTCTGCTCTTGGGGGCTCACTCTTCTACCTACACCGTACCTTGCTCTTCCTCTCCAATACCCACATGCATGGCAGCCACAACCATTGGCACTTTTAACATCAATGGCTATCAAGACCCAGTGAAATAGGAAGCCATCCTGGAGCTCCGGCAAGGCCACTTGTTCCTGAGTTATGGCACCAACCTTAGCACCATGGTTGCAACTCTTCTATCATCACAACTGCAGCATGATACGGTGGTGGAGTGGGCAATTGTCCCCAGCCACCTGCTGACTGTCTGCATCACCCCAGTGCAACACCATTTGCTACTTGTCAATGTCTCTCCACCTACTGATGGCCAGGAAAGGGTCACTTTCTTTTAGACCTTCACAACCCTCCTGCACGATGCTAGTGAGGATGATGACCTGCTCCTCATAGGTGGGGACTTTACTTGTACCACTGACACCCCGCTTGACTGTATGGGGCCTGAGCCTCACCTGCCCTCAGCCTGCAAGCTGCAGTCTGTTTTGGAGACTGAAGGCCTCATTGACATCTGGTGAGCCCTGCACCCTGTCGTGCACCAATACACCTGGGCCAGGATGAGTGCCAGTGGTCGTAATATGGCCTGCCTCAACTTCCTTTATATCACCAGGCACCATCTGCCACTGCTATGCAGTAGCCACATAATTCCCTCAGGCCTGTCAGATCATGGCCTGGCTTGCTGTGAATTGAGCCTGCCAGGGAGAACCTGCAAGCAAGCACCTTATTGGTGCTTCAACATCAGCCTGCTTCAAGACTTTTACTTCCTGGACTGCTTCACCAACTTTTGGTGGGGCTGGGAGGCCACAAGACTGAATTATTCCTCCTGGAAGCTATGGTGGGATGTGGGAAAGGTGCAGGTCCAGGCTTTTTTTCCAGAAGTACACCCAGATGGCCACAAATGAACTGTGTTGCCATGTCAGAGACCTGGAGGAAGATGTGGTAGAGCTCAAGACTGCCCTGCTGGCTGCCGGCAGTGATGCAGTGCTGCACAAGAGAATCCAGTGCCACACAAAGTGCCTGTGTGACTTGGTGGAGAGTGCAGCCCATGGAGTGAGGATCCACACCCACTGCCAAGAGCTGGTCAAAACAGATGCCCCTACCCACTTCTTCTTCAACTTGGAGTGATGGCGCAGTGACCAAAGTCTTAGATTACCTCAAGACCCCTGAGGGGTCACCACACTGACCCGGGTGAAGTATGTAAGCATGCCATCACCTTTATCATGACATGTTTGTGGCTGAACCGTCCTGCCCTAAGGCCATGCGGGAACTCCATGTGGGTCTGCCACACCTTTGTGCCCTGGAGGCCAGCGAGCTTGAACAGAAATTGTCTCTGGTGGAGCTGGCAACTGCTGCAGCTGGCCTCACCTCCGGCAAAGCCTCAGGCCCCAATGGGTTACCTGCTGAGTTTTACAAGACTTTCTGGCCTTTCCTCAGCCTCTGTCTCCTGCATGTTTTCCAGGACAGCCTTGCTGACAAGGTCCTGCCAATCAGCTGCCATGGTGCAGTGCTCACACTGCTGCCCAAAAAAGAAGACCTTGGCTGCATTAAGAACTGGTAGCCATCTGTCTCCTGCATGTTTTCCAGGACAGCCTTGCTGACAAGGTCCTGCCAATCAGCTGCCATGGTGCAGTGCTCACACTGCTGCCCAAAAAAGAAGACCTTGGCTGCATTAAGAACTGGTAGCCAGACTTCCTGATGTTCATGAACTACAAGATTCTGGCCAAAGCACTGGTGACTCACCTCTGCATCATCATGGCTTGTGTCACTGGACCTGAGCAGAGCTACTGCATGTCGGGCAGAATCATTCAAGAGACCTGTTTCTGCTGCGTGACCTACTCACAGCCAGCAAACTCTTTGGCCTAGACATTGGCCTCATCTTTCTAGATCAGGATAAAGCCTTCAACTGGGTGGGCCATGCCTACCCCTTCCAGACCCTGGAGGCCTTTGGCTTCAGGCCCCTCTTCACTGGAGCCATCTGGGTCTTGTATCAAGACACTTCCAGTCTGCTTAAGGTGAACAGGGTGCTCTGTTCCCCATTCCCCACACACAGAGGCATCCATCAGGGCTTCTCCTTGTCAGGCATGCTCTATGCCCTGGCCATTGAGCCACTGCTGCATGTGCTGTGGCACCACCTGAGTGGTGTGGCCTTGCCATCAGCCACGGGCCTGACCATTGCCCCTCCACTCAGCTATCAGCATATGCAGACGACGTGACCATCTTCTTTAACACCCAGGAAGACGTGGAGGCCCTAACAGACTGCCAGCAAGCCTATGAACACACCTCCTCATACCGTATCAACTGGCCAAAAGTAATACCCTGCTGCTTGGCAGATGGATCAGTGCAACCCCCCAGATTTACAAGGGGCTCACCTGGCTCCACAAGAGCCTTAAGGTCCTAGGCATGTTCCTAGGGCCATTGACCTTCATGGCGCACAATTGGGACAGCCTCGAGGAAGGTTAGAGGCCCACCTACAATGGTGGCACTGGCACCTACCCAGCCTCTCCTACCATGGACATGTCCTCATCGTGAACAACCTGGTGGCGGTGACCTTGTGGCACTGGTGCACCGTACTTGATCTGCCACAGGACCTACTCAAGAAATTCCAGAGCCTCCTGGTCATTTTTTTCTGGAATGGGCACCACTGGCTCCCATGAGCTGTTCTTTACCTACCTGTAGCTGAGGGGGGCCAGAGTTTGGTTGACCTTGCGAGCAATGTGGCTGTCTTTCACCTGCAGGCCCTTCAGTGACTCCTGTATGGTGAGGAGCGCCTGCCCTGGCAACAACTGGTGTGACAGTTTCTGCAGAGGGTGGGGGCCCTCAGCTTTGACCGGGAGCTCTTCCTGTTGGACCTCACACTACTAAACTGGGTGGTGCTTCTGGCTTTCTACTGCAGTATGTTACAAGCCTGGGAGGCCACCTTCTGCCTCCAGCCCCAGGCCCATCACCTGCATTTCCCACAGCTGCTGAGGGAACCCCGGGTGCACAACCCTTTACTGAGGTGCCCTGTGCTGAGCCTGGCCTCTGCCAGCCTCACAGCCATTCTCATCCAGGCATGCATCCTCTGCCTGAGCCATCTCCTTGACCACACTCAGTCAGCTTGGCTCTTGCACGAGGCCCTGACCACCCAACTGGGCATGCACTCCATCTGCAGCATGCATCATCTCCTGTGTGACATCCAGGTTGCCCTCCCATCAGAGGCAGCAGCCACCATGGATGACCATCTCCAGGTGGGCCAGGTCCCCCATGCTGCAGATGCCCCATGAGAGGTTTTCCCATGCTGCCAGTCACCCCGGCCATGGATGGCAAGCTGGCTGGCGGACTTGCACCCTACTAACACTCCCTGTGCTTCCTGACAGTGACACAGGTTGCCCCTTTGCTTTTCTGTCATGTAGAAGCCTATATGCCTGGATGGTTTACATCCACCATGCCAAGGTGCTGGCGGGCTGCCCCGATACACCATGGCAATGGCACCTGGGGCTGCTAGATTCCCTACTGGCCCACCTGGCTTGGTGCATATTGTATAAGCCGCCAACCACCAAGAAGACTGATGAACTGCAGTGGCAGTTGCTGCATGGCATCCTAGACACTGGCATGTTTGTGTCCCACTTTGACCCAGCTGCCTTGACAGCCTGCCCCTTCTTCCCTGGGGGTGTTTCATGCCTTCATCGACTGTCCCCACCTGTGGCTGCTCTTTGTCACCCTCGAGCCACTGCTGTGAGCTCTGGGCAGGAACCTCTTGGAGACCACCTACATGTGCTCCTACCCATACTGGGTGGCTGAGAAGGGCCCCGTCTGCCTGGCCAACTTTTTACTGGGTCAGGCCAAGATGGCTGTCCTCAAGAGCCGCCGAAACCGGCTTGCCAGCACCGGCTCAGATGATGCCCTGCGGCTTTTCCGCCTCCTGGTGCAGGCGAAACTCTCGCTGGAGTTTAAGTATGCTGTGTTCCGGCAGGCGGTGCCTGCCTTTGAGACATGCTGGGCCCTTGAGGGAGCTCTGTGCCATGTGGAGGACGGCCATCTCAAATACGCGCTCTGATGTCATGACTGGTCTGGGCGACCGAGCTGGCTCGGTGTCCGACTACAACTTCCAGCTTGTGCTGTGTCCTGGGCCCTCACCAGGCTGCTTTTTTGCTTTTTTTTGGTATGGGAAGTTGAAGGTGTTGTCACATGTATGATTAGATAGAGCAGGGTACAAATTGTTTATTTATAGTTATGACCATGTGGCCGGCACTCTGACCACATAACTAGCATGTAAGACACAACGTGGAATGTAGTGAAGGTGTCTGTCATGGTGTGATGTGTTGAATGCAATGGCATGGTGTTCTTGGTTTGATAGTAATTTGTTTGTTTTTTTGCTCTGTAAGCGGCCAACCTTTTTGTATCCTTGAACCCCTGAATAAAGTAGTTAAAAGTCCTCCCTTCCTCCCTTTCTTCCGCTTTGCACGGTTTGGACCAGGCTCGCTTGGAACTGCGTGGGGCGATCCTGAACGTAAGACTCCTTGCTTCCTATCCCTTTCCTTTTCTGACTCCCATCTGATTAAAGGTCTCTTGCTTCAGTTTATCTCCCTTTCTGATTTTCTCTTGCATTTTGCAGCTTTTCCCCCCTTTTTTCTCCTCTTTCTCTCCTCCCCCTGTACTTCCTGTTTCTTTGCCTGTGAGCTCTTTTTGCTCCACCCTTTTCTCCCTCTCATTTAGTTTTTTCTGACCTCATTTCCAGACACATATCTGTAGTTAATATATACATCTTTTTTTTTTCCTGTTCTCTTAGATTTTAGTTTTTTAAATTAAACCTGTTGTAGCAGGAAT
>NW_005842803.1:242850-256135 GCF_000455745.1 Alligator sinensis
GCTCCTACACCCAACAGCTGGCATGAGGATGCCTCTCAAGACCTCCCCCTTACCTATGCCTTGAAGGTTCACACCCCTCCCTATGTCAGGGTCAAGGTCTGCCTAGGTGTCCTATCTGGTCTCCGGGGACAGTGTAACATATGTTACGCAGGTCGTGTTAACACAGTCCCAGTGATTTACCTGAATGTTTCCACCGTGGTCAACAGGGTGTGTGCAGAGGGCTGGGACATTGCAGGCATACAGTATCTTGTCATGCCCCTAGACACCCAGGTAGTGAGGGTGGTGGTTTCCAACATGCCCCCACATGTGACCAACATGGTGCTCTTGGTTTGATGGTAATTTTTTTGTCTTTGCATTGCATATTAGATCTGGACCCTGGAAGGGCCAACTTTTTGTACCTTGAACCCCTGAATAAAGTAGTTAAAAGTCAAAAGTCTTTCTTTCTTTCTTTGTGTTTTCAAAATGGCTGCTGACCGAAGTGTCTGCTCAGAGCTCTGAGAGCTTCTCCCTGTTTTGTGAGACTTCCTCCTTCTCTTGTTTTGTTTCCCCTCCCCTAAACAATCTAAGCCCTTTCCCACTGTAGTCCCACACTCTTTATTACTTTTCCCTGCCTTTTTTTCCCCTTTTCCCAGTCCTTTCTCCTGCAGTCACCCTTTCCCCCTTCCTCTTTTTTTTTGTTCCTCCCTCCCTTCCCTTCCCTTCCCTGCCACATTGCTTACCCTCTAACTACCCTGGAGTTTAGTTGGTTAGTTTGTTTCCAGTATCTTTGTTCCCTGCTGGTAGAGGGCTGCCCATCCCCCACCCCTCTGGTTCCTTGCAGGCTTAACCCTTTCTTCATCAGAATGGCTGGAGGAAGCTCCCAGCAGTTCTCTATGCTGCTGGCTGAGTTCAGTTCCCATCATCTTCCTGAGCTCTCCTTCTTAAGTGAATGAGGTTGTGGTAGGAAGGGTTTTGGTCAGGGGTATTTTTGCCTCACAATGTCTCTAGACACACCAGCTGTTTGTGTGGTAATCTCAAGCATGCCTCCATTTCTCCTGGATGAGGACCTCACTAACCACCTGCACCCTTATGGCATGGTTACAGGGCCAATCTTCAGACTGCTTCTTGGCAGCAAGGTGTGTGAGCTCTGGCATGTCCTGTTCTTTAAAAGGCAGCTGTTCATGCTCCTTAACAGGAAGGTTGGGGTTTGCCATCCATCCTTGGCCCAGAAACTGTGGACCACTTTAGAGGCAGAAGACCTTGTTGTGTCAACAGATAAAGTGACCCCCGCCAGATTATTGTACCAAAAAGGGTTAAGTGACACAACCATCTGTAACTGGTGATGCGGTGGCGGAGTGTGTCCGCAGTCTGACCCACCATGTGAGCGGCGCGTGATCACAATGTTAAGTAGGGCATGATCACCTGTGGTCTAGCCAACCAAAAACCACCTACGGGGCATGGCTGGCTGGCCAGCATGTCCATGTGTTCCAGAACTTACCATCAGGGGAGCTTTCTGATTAGTTAAAATTTTTTTTATAGGGGACCGCACGCCTTGGTGCAGGGTCCCCGGGCTCCAACTCTCGAGACAGACTGATCACCTGTCTTGGGGCCTGGTCAGACCCCTAGGTCACCAGCAGAAGCTACTCTGGTTGCTCCGAGCGACATAGCTTACTGCCTCGCAAATCCGGAACATCCTGTACCTTGTCCTAGCTAGACATTGTACTTGTATCGCACTTAGACTGCAGTCTTCACCCATCACCCGTCACTTGTCCGTCTGTATTGCCTTGCTGTTGTATATAGTTTATCATCTCTATCGTTCTCCAAGTTATATCACCCACCGAGTTATTTCGACCTACTGTTAGACTGTTCTGTAAGTAAACTTCAAGCTTTATTTCACCCCTCATTGCCTGTGGTGTTTATCTCCCTCTCACACTTGGCATCCCCGAGCGTGTCTGGGTTGGTGTCACCACCCGGTGCCCCGCTCAGGACGCGACTGTGGCCATTTTCCCACACACCTTACGGAGAACGCGCCCACATGTTGATGTCTGGCACCATCTCCATGTCAATGCATGGCAGTATACCTGGCTGAAGGCGACCATGGCATGCCTTGTCCACCTGTACATCACCAGGCACCACCTACCACTGCAGTGCAGCAGCTGCATTACCCCGGCAGGACAGACAGATCATAGCCTGGTTTTATGTGCGCTGAGCCTTCCTGGCAGGATGCATTCCTGGGCATCCTACTGGTTCCTCAAAACTAGTCTCTTGAAGAACTCTCACTTCCATGACTGCTTTTTTTTCACTTCTAGCAGACATGGGAGTCTACAAGAGCCAACTTCCCCTCCTGGAAGCAGTGGGGGGATGTGGGAAAGGTGCAGATTAGAGTTTTCTGTCAGCAGTACACATGGTTGGCAACAAGTGAGCTTCGCCACTGTGTTCAGGAGTTGGAGGAGGATGTGGAGTAACTCGAGGTGGCCCTGCATGATGCTGGCAGTGATAGAGGGCTACTTGATAGTCTTAACATCTGCAAGAAACATTTGCAGGAGCTGGCAGAGAGTGCAGCCTGGGGTGCAATGGTCCACGCCCACTGACAAGAACTGGCAGAGACTGACACCCTGACTCATCGTTTCTCAAGGCTGAAGAAAAAGTGAGCTGTAAAGAATGTCATTGACTATCTTAAGACCACAGACAGCCAACCACTCACATATCCTATTGAGATCAGATGCCATACTGTCACCTTCGACCAGGAACTGTTTGCAGCAAACAAACTTACCTAGAGTCTTCAAGGTGCTTACATGATGGCCTCCATAGGTTTTTCTCATCAGAGGTTGACCATTTTGAGCAAGAACTGTCTTTGGAGAAGCTCACAGCTACCGTTGGTGACCTCACCTTGGGCAAAGCCCCTGGCATTGATGGGTTGCCTGCTGAATTTTATAAGACCTTCTGGCCTTTCCTTGGCCCCTGCCTCCTACATACTTTTCATGAGAGTCTCATGGACCAGAAAATACCTACCAGCTGTGACTAAGTGGTCCTTACCCTGCTGCCTAAGAAAGGAGACCTTGGATGCATCAAGAACTGGTGACCAGATTCCCCCTTGTGTGTTGATTACAAGATTCTGGCCAAGGCTTCAGCTGACTGGCCAGGAGAAAGCCTTCGATTGGGTCAGCCATGGCTACCTGTTTGAGCCCCTTGAAGCCTTCAGCTTTGGGCCCATCTTCACCTCTGCCCTCTAAGTCCTGTATCAGGACATTTTGAATGTCTTGAAAGTGAATGACATGCTCCATGTCCCATTCCCAGCCTGCAGAGGCATCCACTAGGGCTGCCCTCTGTTGGGAATGTTGTACGCCTCATCCATCGAGCCCCTACTCAATGCACTGCAGTGATGCTTGACCAGACTGACTCTTCCATCTGCCTCTGTCTCAGTGGGCTCCCTGTCAGTAAGGCTGGCAGCATATGCAGATGACATGACTGCCATCATCAGCACCAAGGGTGATGCCCAGTCCTTGGTCATCTGTCAAGAAGCCTATAAACATGCCCCTTCAGCTCAAGTGAAATGAACCAAGAGTGACACCCTCCTTCTCAGTCCCTGGGTCAACCCCCTCCCACCTGACTTGCCCAGAAGCCTTACCTGGCATTGAGAGGGGCTCAAGGCCCTGGGCATGTTCCTCACGCTGTCAGTCTTCTCGGCATGGAACTTGGAGGACCTTGGTGCTGAGGTGGAGACACGCCTGCAGTGATGGTGCTGACATCTGCCCAGACTCTCCTAGCACGGGTGGTCCTTATTGTCAACAACTTGGCATCTGTGGCACTGTGGCACCATTGTGCTGTGTTGGACCCCCCACCAGACCTGCTTGTGAAGCTCCAGTGACTGCTTGTGGACTTCTTTTGGGATGGGTATCACTGACTCCCCTGAGCCATTCTTTATTTGTTGGTGGCTGATGGGGGCAGGGCTTGGTTGATGTGGTGGGCAGCGTGGAAGCCTTCCACATGCAGGCCCCACAAAGGGTCCTATACTCCGAGGACCCCCCTCCCCTGGTGGCAGCTAGCTAATTTGTTTTTGCACAGGGTGGGGGAGCTTGGTTTCAATGGGAGCTGTTCCTTCTGCATCCCACCCTCCTGGAATGGGGTGTCCTTCTGAAGCATGGCATGGTCCTGGCAAGCTGCCTTCTGCCTCCTGACCCAAGTCAGGCATCTGCTGCAGTTTCTGTAGTTACTTCAGGAGCCCCTGGTCCATAATCCAGGCCTGCAGCACAGTCTGCCAAGCCTCACCTGTAGTAGCCTTTTTGACTCCCTCATCTGGTCACATACCATCTGGCTAGGACATCTCCTAGACATAACCCAGGCAGACTGGTTGTCAGCTCAGGCTCTGGCCACTCACTTGGGCATGTGCTTAGTCTGCTGTGCTGCCCACTTCCTAAAGGATATGTAGCTCATTCTCCCAGAGGATGTGGCAGCCACCCTGGAGGAGCACCTCTGAGCACAGAAAGCCCTCCCTGTAAGGGATGTCCTGGATGAGCATTTTCCACCACTGCCTGTTGTCCCAGTTGTGGATAGTAACCTGCATGGTGGGTCTGCCACCTTACTGGCTCTCCCTGTGTCTCCTGACAGTGGTACCAGGATCTGCTTCGATGCACTTCCCTGGCAGGCCCTGAATCTGTGATTCAGGTCCACCATGCCTATGTCCTTGCCACTCAGCTCAACATGGTGTGGTGAAGGCAAGTAGGAGTACAGGCACTCATGCTAGCCCACCCTGCATGGTGCATGCTTTAAGCCCCCCATCTCCAGAAAGACTGGTGACCTTCAGTGGTGGTTGCTACATGGGATATTGGCCACCAGCACTCTCATCCACCACATGGACCCAATTGCATCAGCAGCCTATCCCTTTTGCCTGTGGGGAGTGGAGGAGGATCTTAACCATGCCTTCCTCAGATGTCCCTGGCTGTCGAGCTGTTTGAGGCCCTCAGCACTTCGTTTGAGGCACTAATTTGGACCTCTCAAAGGCCACCTATTTGTTTTCCTTCCTGTACCAGGTGGCCAATGAGTTTGTCATCTGCCTGGCCAACTTCTTACTCAGCCAGGCTAAGATGGCCACCCTCAAGAGCTGTAGAAACAGGCTTGCTGGGTCTGTCTCAGACAATGATCTGCAGCTCTTACAGTTTTTGGTGCAGGCATGTCTATCACTGGAGTTTGAGCATGCTGTCCTTCAGCAGACTCTGCCCACCTTCCAGGCACGTTGGGCAATTCAGGGGGTGCTCTGCACCGTCAAGGGTGGCCATTTAGTCCTTGCACTGGGATACCGCTAGCCTCCTTCCTGGGGTACTGACAGGGGTCTCAGCAGACTGATGTTGCCCTGGCTATTTTTGTTTTTAGACTGTGAGGGCAGAGCTTGCAGGCCAAAGCCCTAGGCTCTGTGTGTTGTACCTGAAACCATGCACAGGCAGTGTTTTATTACTTTATTGAAGTGTTACCTCCTTTTCCCCTTAATAAACCTTTATAAAAAGTCTTTCTATATTTCTTTCTTTTTTCAAAATGGCTGCCAACAGGAGTGTCTGCTCAATGCTCTGAGTGCTTCTCCCTGTTTTGTGAGCTTTTCTCATTTTGTTGTTTTGTTTCCCCTCCCCTAGACAGTCTGACCCCTTTCCCACTGTAATAACCCACTTTTCATTAATTTTCCCTGCCTTTCTTTCACCTTTTCCCAGCCTTTTCTCCTGCAGTCACCCTCTCCCCCTTCCTCATGTTTTCCCTCTGTCCCTTCCCTTCCCCTCTCTGCCACATTGCTTTCCTTTCTCTCTCTCCTGGGGTTAGTTAGTTTGTCTGTTTGTTTCCACCTTATTTATTCCCTGCCTGCCCATCCCCCACCCCTCTAGATCCTTGAAGGGTTAACCTTTTTTCACTGGAATGGGTGGAGGCACCTCCCAGAAGTTCACTGCTGGGGTTTCAGCCCCTCTGGACCACAGCTTTGGTCTCCAGCTTCATGCCCCTCACTCCAGTAGAGTGGAGGAGTGGGCTGCTGCTATGGGGGTGCTCATAAGCTGTAAAAATGTCCTGTATGCTGCCTGGGTGAGTTCAGCCCCCATCATCTTCCTGGGCTTGCCTGCTTTAGTGAAAGAGGTTGTGGTGGCACAGTGTTGGCCAGGGGTGTTTCTTGCCTTGCAGCCCCCTAGAGACACCAGACTTTGGTCTGGTAGCCTTAAATCTGCATCCTTTTCTCTTGGACAACGACCTCACTAGCCACATGCACCCTTATGGCATGGTTACATGGCCAGTCCATAGACTGCTGCTTGGCAGCAAGGTGCCTGAGCTCTGGCACATCCTGTCCTTTAAAAGATAGCTGTTCATGCTGCTTAACAGGGAGGGTTGGGGATTAAATTAATGGGCAGCGGTGGGAAGTCTACCTCACCATTGGGGACACCTCATGTCTTTGCTGTGGTAGTAGGTCCCACCTGGTAACCCAGCTGCTGAAGAAGAAGCCGGCTGCAGCAGAGTCTCCTGTGGCTGCGCCCGACGATGGCTCATCCACCTCTGGCATGGCAGCTCCACTGGGTGGTGGGGAAGGGCCTTCCTCCCAGTCACCTCCTCTTTCATCGGAGTCAGGTGGCTCTGTGCTGGTCAACTTGGCCCCCCCTTTCCCTCTCCCCTCAGGGGAGGATTTGACCCCTCCTGCTGGGAAGGGCAAATCCATTCAAAAAAGGGGTCTTCTAAAAATCCTCCTTATCCCCCTTAGGACCTCCCCACCACTTAGAGGGGAGGCAGTTATTGAGCAGTGTTCCCCCTCTCTGCCTGTCTCCTCAGCATCTCCCCAGACCCTGTAGTGGCTGGGGGTGAGCTGTCTGTAGGGAAGGTCATGGTGGAGGCTGATGGCCCTTCCCCTGTCTCTCAGATCCTTGAGCCTGATGAGACTGATATGAAAATTGAACCCTCTGGGAGCTGCAAGGGGCTCTGGGAGGAAGAGTGTGTGACCCATGAGAATGTTCCACCTAAGAAATCAGGGACTGATGGCCCCTCCCAGGCCTTCTTGGAGGATGCTTCTCCCATGGGGCCTCCTGCTCAGGATCCTAGTGAGGGGCAAGTGCTCCTACTGAGTCTCAGCTGCCTCAGTTCCTGATGTGTACAGCTTTTACTCCTCAGGGTCGGATTTTGACTCTGCCTCTGAGGTTGAGTTAAAAGAAGTCCTGCCTCAGGATGTGGCATCCTCTGATTTAGCTAATGTGCCACCATCAATAGGGAGCATCTCCACCCCAGAGGCAGGACCTGTTCTTGGTTGTTAGGAACCTCCCTGTGTTGGTTAGTCGGTTGAAAGCCTTATTATGTCTCTTGACCAGACAAAGCACCACCAGAAGGTTTCACAACATACACAGAAAATGGATCCCAGAACTAGAGACATGTGTGGTGTCTGCTCAGGCCACAGCAGTGGGGCTGCACTCCCCTGTGGGGATGAAGTTGTAGCAGAAAGCCCCCTTTTCCTCTTGCCTGCATTTGCTCTCCCCTCTTTGGATATGTTTCTCTTTTTCTACCTTTTCTTCCTTCCTCTCTCTTTCATTTTAAGATAAGGAATTGTGTTTTAAAATGTGTATGTGTGCATTTTGTATCTCCCCTTGTAGTTTGGTATTTTTATCTATTTGTGCGCCATGGCATTTGTAGCTTATATTTTATACTCCTCACCTTTCAACTTTCAATTGAATGTATTTAGTTTCATAAGTAAGTTATACATTGTAACAATGTTAAAAAGGGCAGGAATCAAGCTGCCCTTCCTGTATCAGGCTGGCCACTGAAAGATCGAGTGAATCAGTGATTGAATGCGTAACACTGTAGCAGCAGGCAGCAATTAATACCTGGAAAGCTGTAGATCAGCCAACGGAGGAACTCAATAGAAGACAATGTAACCACCGGGAAATCTCTAAACGTCACTGATCAAGGGCTAGAAGCCCTGGCCTGAGTTAATCAATGCCGGGGACCAACTTTTGGGCTGAATATCTCCAGATCGACCGCTCCCAGAGCCCTATTCAAAATTCATCAACGGACTCCCAAACCTGCACGTTCATGCGGATGACCCCTGGGGCTGACAGATGCCGTCCAGTAGCCACCGAAGGGGGGAAGTCCCACGAGGGTCAATGACCCCTGGATTGGGCAAACCTGAAAACTGGGGAGTCACCAAAGTCTACCAAGGACAGATAAAAGGCAGTGAAAAGTGACCCTCAGTGGCGCCCTCTTGATCTCCATCTCGACCAGACCTGTCCAGCCAGAAGGACCAGCCGGCGACCCCATTCTGGAAGATAACACCACGCTGAAAGAAGCCTCAACGACAGACTCCAGCGCTTGTAGGATAGGTATACCTGACTCTGTAGCCTGCTACTGTGTGTGTGTATGTGTGTGCATGTGTGTGTGTGTGGGGACAAGCCCCAAGGTTTATGATTACAGTGTTTCAATCCACCTAATAAACTAGAATTTTAAGGATCCCGAGTTGGACATTTGTAGCCAACACAATGATAAAGTTTTTGCTGAAGCAAGCTTGCAGCTGCCAGATCCTTAGCTATTGTTCCCATGTCTTCGTTTCTTACCATATTAAGTCTTTCAAACACTCTAATCCCACTTTCTATAGTTTATTTTCCCTTAAGAAACCTTCATCTTTGCATAGTGGGCTTGTGGCTAACACAATTTTTTTGTTCCCCCTCTCACAATCTCTCCTCATATATGCCCTATACACCTTTGCAAGAGAGAGAACTGAGGTTGGGGAATGCCAGTTTTTTTGGAAAGTTTCCCTTTTATATCCCCCACCTTCATCCTGAACTT
Source organism: Alligator sinensis (assembly GCF_000455745.1). Taxonomy (NCBI): domain Eukaryota; kingdom Metazoa; phylum Chordata; order Crocodylia; family Alligatoridae; genus Alligator; species Alligator sinensis. The sequence continues at coordinate 251,620 of NW_005842803.1, forward strand.
CTGTAAATTCTCCAAATTCCCCATACCCAGGAAAGTACTTTTCATTTTATTTAATTTAGCCTCTAACACTTCACCATAATCCTCATTATGCTTCAATACCCTCTCAATTGATATGTTGTCCTCAACCATTATGATCACATGTACATTTAACTCCTCCTCTGAGTATTTTTACACTGGTTATCAACTTATCCTCATCAATCAAAGATACTGGTTTTCTCTTATTAAAAAAAAAAAAAAAACCCAATTTTTGGTTAAATAAAAAGTAACCCCAAATCCACATATTTCTGTGATTTAAATGAAACACCACTGATATAGATAGAGATATATAATGGTGTTTGACTTTCATTGTGGGAAAATGTGTATTTGGGGTTACTTTTTTTCTAAACATGAAAATTGGGGATTTTTTTTTTTGTAATCAGAGAAAGTCAGGATCCCTGATCATCACAAATTGTCTGCACAAATGGCTTCATCATGCACACAAAAAGATACAGGGACAGAAAGCATCCCTGTCTCACTGCTGTTTGTATGGGGAATGCTTTGCTCAATAACCATTCACCAGTACTTGACTTCCTGCTTTAATATATAATAGGGATGTGCGAAACAGAACTGTTCCATTTCAACTTCTGTTTTGATGTTTCAATGGTACAGTGTTTCATTTTGAGTTTCATTTCATTTCACAGCCACTGTTCCATTTTGTTTTGTTGAAACTGTTTCACTGTTTCAAGGTTTTGCCCATATGCTATAATGGGGAAGCACAAAACTGCCTATAACTTTTTCATTTTTTCCTGATTAGGATGAAACTTTTAGGGGTGGTAGACACTTCTGAGGCCATGAAGTCTGCAAGGTTTCAAGGATATAGGTTCAGGGGTTTCTGAGAAGCTACACCTCAAAATCTTGAAAGCAAAACTCATGTCACACACGTGTTTTAAGGAACAGCAGAGCAATAGACTGCATCCATGATAGCCCCTGCTGAGGCCACAAATCCTGCCAAGTTTCAAGGAGATTTGTTATGGGGTTTGTGGGATACTGCACCTAAGGCTGCTGACAAACAAAACTTGTGACATGGGTGGCACTGTGTGTGTGTTAAAGTGCACTGTCACTGGCACTGGGGCCACTACTCAACATGGTAGTGTGCACCAATGAGGTCTCCTCCTCTACAGCCTCAGCCTGGTCCACCACTTTAAATGACAACAGGCAATAATTTAGGAAGCAGCACAGTAGCACCAACAGCATCTCAGGGAGCCAAACTATCACAGACTACAGCCTTTCTTTCCTTTCCTGCAGGAGCTTCTTCTCCAGAAGATGCCAGCAGAGAACTCTTCCTGCCAGCCCCAGCCCTTGGGCTTAGATGTGCCCAGGTCCCTGCGTCCTTCCAGTCAGGTGCTAGGGGTGTTGGTCTAAGGACATGGCATTGGCATACAAGGTCCTTTCCTTTAGGCTAATTTAATCCAGTATTTCTTAGCAGACCAAATGAATAGTTAATTACAGAAATATATCTTAGAAATATTTTTGTTTAAAAAATCTTAGTCAGGCTGAGGAAGCACCTACAGTTGTTGTCTGTGTTTGCTGTACCTGGATGGAAGGAATAGTAAAGAAGCCAGAGGCTGCCATGCAATGAAGGCAAGAAAGCCAGCCAGTGAAAATGGAAATGGAGGCATCAGAGTTGAGGGATAGGCTGGGGTGGAGCGGGAAGGATGTAGCAGCACAGGTAAAAGTGGAGAGAGACTTGGTAAGTCAGAAGTCTGACAAGTTGCAGTGTGTCATAAATCCAATGTCTGTATTGAGTGCATGAGTTTCTGTACCTAGGAGGTTGATGAAGTGAGGTTCATAGGCCTGGCTCTGAAGCTCCTTTCCCCACAAAGAACACATGGGAGCAATACCTCTTGTGCCAGCTGGAATGCTGAAGCAGCCTTGAGAGTTCCCTGCACCCTTTACCTACTGCAGCAGTCTGGCAGTGGGAGATGCTGCCTGGCTGTGACCTCCTGCACACCTGCAAGAGCTGGATGGGAATTGCACAGCAGTAGAGGCAGATGCCCCTCTGGGCCAGCTGCCAGTGGGTTGTGGCTGGGGGTGGGCTTTGTGTGGGACTATGTGTGGCACTACTGCCATGTGTACCCCCTGCCCGACCATCTGGGCAGCTATAACCTGGAAGATGTTCTGGGTGTGGTGGCCTACTTTGAACTGTCAAAACATATCCTCCTGGCTCCAAGTGGACAGGAAATCAGCCACCTCCAGCTGGGTCTGTTGACTTGACACACATCAGATCAATGTTCAGGATCTCAGTATCATGCTGTTAGGCAGGAGGGCATGAAACAAAATTATACACACACACACACTGCACATACAACACTATGGGTCCACACACATGCACTTATGCAAGCAAACATGCACTTCAGTAGCTGTGTGTGTTAACACTAGGGGACATGGGGGTAATTGGGGTGCTTAGTGACTAAGGGGCACTTGGGGCCCTGGGCAGAGGAGGCCATGGAGCTGGTACCAGGAGAGCCAGCCTTGGAGCTGGGAGAGTGGAGGTGGAGGTAGGAAGCTGCAGGGGGAAGAGCTGGCAGAGAAGCTGGAGACATGGTGGGGAAAGCTGGGGTAGAGAGCCGGGAGGTGGAGGCAGGTAAAAGCCAGGGCAGGAGAGCTGAAATCCAGGAGGTGGAAGTGATGGAGCAAAGCTAGGAGGTCTGGAGAGGTGGAGGTGATGGAGCAGTGGTGAGCTGGGGGAGCAGGAGTTGGCATAGAAGCTAGGACGTAGAGGGAGACCTGGGATGGGGACCCAAGGTAGCAGAGAGCTGGGATGGGGAACAGAAGGACAGAGGGACAGGAGTTAGACATGAGGTTGGGTCAGAGGCGGGGGCAAAGAGAGTGGGGATTAAATGCAGAAAGACAAAGGACAGTTCAGGGTTCAAAAATATCTGTTTTATTAGACAGGCAACACAATATACAGACCATGAAGTTATTGGTTTCCACACACACACACATGCACACACACATAAATACTCCCGCACAAGCTCACACAATGATAGCAGGAGGGAAAAGGTTTAGTAGATGAATTGGAGTCAAGTTGGATATAAATAGAACTCAGGACCCTTGCTTGGAGGGAAGATGTGGGTGATAGCTACTTATCCCATGCTGAGAGTTGATCCTCAATGGCCAGTTGAGGTATTCTCCAGCAAGGTGTTGTCCGGAGCGGGTCACCAGCCAGGCGTCTCAGTGGATAGGTGACATGGTGTAGTACTGGTCCAGATGGAGAGGGCATCCCAAGAAGGTCACACTCTACCACCCTTTTTATAAGGGCAAGGGCCAGTCCTGTTTAGATGAGGTCATGCAGTTCCAGGTGTCCTCATTGTCTGATGCGATACAATGGTGGAGTTTCTGGTTTCTATTCTGTTCTTTGTTTCTATGTTGCTGGTTTCTTGCAGGGTCTTTATCTTTCAAATATTGGGTCCTGGGAGTAGTTCTATGGATTCGTGGAGAGTCAATTGATTTGATGGTCCAATATTGAGTTAATGGTCTGGTCATTGAGCAGAAGCTATTTTTAGGCCTGCTACCATTATGTCTCAAGCACTCTCTCATCCTCATTCACCCAGGAACCAATTTACATAGGAGGCATAGGTATGAGTCATAGTTGCAACACAGTTACAATAAGGTATGCCCAGGCAGGGGACACAAAATGGAGACTTAACATTCCAAAATGGAAATTTAACATTACAAGATGGAGGGTTGACATTATTTTGGTTAACTTACAGGAACAGGCTAAATCATGCAATACCAATATAAAACAGTAAAAATAAATAAAAAACATAATAAGGATACAATATAAAACAGTAAAAAGTAATACAAAAATAACAGAACACTATTTACAATATAAAAAGGGGCTTGTCACCATAATGGACTACAATAACGTATCTTAGATTATGTATGACTACTTATAACTACTTTAAAAAGAATAAAGATGGCAGAGAGAAAGTTAGAAAAGGTTGGGGAAGGGGAGAGAATGTATTTTTAAATTTAAAAAAAGATAAAAACTGGTCTACAGTCTACAGGTCTACCATGCCAGCTCTGACCAGGCAGGGTCCTGCCACTAGCCTCCCTAGTAAAAGTTCTGATGTTCCCTATCTGAAAACTGAAAAATCCCTGATAAAAAAAAAAAATCTGAAAGTCACTCTGTAAAATACCCCAAAATTCATGTTGCTCCACAATTAAAACAAACGACCAGTATATATATATATACTGAGAGAGAGAGAGAGACAGAGAGAGAGGCAGTGATCAGTTGGGCAATGTTTTATTGATATACCTACAGTGTTAAAGCAATTTCAAAGCCTACCTGTGTCTCTATCATCATCATAATGTGAATTATAAATACCTGTATCTTTTTCTGCCTCCCATAGGGACCACAGCCCCCCACCCCCTCAACAGGGGCTACAGCATCCCAACAGGGGCCACAGCCCCCAACAGGGGCTACAGCCCCCCCCCCCACAGGGGCGACACGGCCCCAACAGGGGGCCCAACC